>NW_022261985.1:18586597-18639097 GCF_002021735.2 Oncorhynchus kisutch | reverse complement strand
GAGGGTTCCTCCGTGTTTCTAAAGGTGATAGATGGGAGGGTTCCTCAGTGTTTCTAAAGGTGATAGATGGGAGGGTTCCTCAGTGTTTCTAAAGGTGATAGATGGGAGAGTTCCTCAGTGTTTCTAAAGGTGATAGATGGGAGGGTTCCTCAGTGTTTCTAAAGGTGATAGATGGGAGCGTTCCTCAGTGTTTCTAAAGGTGATAGATGGGAGCGTTCCTCCGTGTTTCTAAAGGTGATAGATGGGAGGGTTCCTCAGTGTTTCTAAAGGTGATAGATGGGAGGGTTCCTCCGTGTTTCTAAAGGTGATAGATGGGAGGGTTCCTCAGTGTTTCTAAAGGTGATAGATGGGAGGGTTCCTCAGTGATAGATGGGAGGGTTCCTCAGTGATAGATGGGAGGGTTCCTCAGTGTTTCTAAAGGTGATAGATGGAAGGGTCCTCAGTGTTTCTAAAGGTGATAGATGGGAGCGTTCCTCAGTGTTTCTAAAGGTGATAGATGGGAGCGTTCCTCAGTGTTTCTAAAGGTGATGTTTTCTATTTAAATCAAATGTTATTGGTTACCGGTGCCGAATACAACAGTGAAATGCTGACTTACAAACCATTAGCCAACAATGCAGTTCAAGAAAGAGTAAACTATTTACTAAATAAACTAAAGTAATACAATAAAATAACAATACTGTTTTTGATTAGTCTTTTGGCTTGGGGGTAGAAGCTGTTAAGGAGCCTTATGGCTTGGGGGTAGAAGCTGTTAAGGAGCCTTATGGCTTGGGGGTAGAAGCTGTTAAGGAGCCTTATGGCTTGGGGGTAGAAGCTGTTAAGGAGCCTTATGGCTTGGGGGGTAGAAGCTGTTTAGGAGCCTTATGGCTTGGGGGTAGAAGCTGTTTAGGAGCCTTTTGGATTGGGGGTAGAAGCTGTTTAGGAGCCTTATGGCTTGGGGGTAGAAGCTGTTTAGGAGTCTTTTGGCTTGGGGGTAGAAGCTGTTAAGGAGCCTTATGGCTTGGGGGTAGAAGCTGTTTAGGAGCCTTTTGGCTTGGGGGTAGAAGCTGTTTAGGAGCCTTATGGCTTGGGGGTAGAAGCTGTTTAGGAGTCTTTTGGCTTGGGGGTAGAAGCTGTTAAGGAGCCTTATGGCTTGGGGGTAGAAGCTGTTAAGGAGCCTTATGGCTTGGGGGTAGAAGCTGTTTAGGAGCCTTTTGGCTTGGGGGTAGAAGCTGTTAAGGAGCCTTATGGCTTGGGGGTAGAAGCTGTTTAGGAGCCTTTTGGCTTGGGGGTAGAAGCTGTTTAGGAGCCTTATGGCTTGGGGGTAGAAGCTGTTTAGGAGTCTTTTGGCTTGGGGGTAGAAGCTGTTAAGGAGCCTTATGGCTTGGGGGTAGAAGCCGTTAAGGAGCCTTTTGGCTTGGGGGTAGAAGCCGTTAAGGAGCCTTATGGCTTGGGGGTAGAAGCTGTTAAGGAGCCTTATGGCTTGGGGGTAGAAGCTGTTAAGGAGCCTTTTGGCTTGGGGGTAGAAGCTGTTAAGGAGCCTTATGGCTTGGGGGTAGAAGCTGTTAAGGAGCCTTATGGCTTGGGGGTAGAACATGTTAAGGAGCCTTATGGCTTGGGGGTAGAAGCTGTTAAGGAGCCTTATGGCTTGGGGGTAGAAGCTGTTAAGGAGCCTTATGGCTTGGGGGTAGAAGCTGTTAAGGAGCCTTATGGCTTGGGGGTAGAAGCTGTTAAGGAGCCTTTTGGTCCTAGACTTGGCACTCCGGGAACCGCTTGCCGTGGAGGTAGCAGAGAGAACAGTCTATGATTAGGGTGGCTGGAGTCTCTGACAATTTTTAGGGCCTTCATCTGACACCGCCTGGTATAGAAGTCCTGGATGGCAGGAATCTTGTTCTCATATACTGGGCCGTACGCACTACCCTCTGTAGCGCCGTGTAGCGCCGTGATACAACCAGTGCTCTCAATTGTAGTCGTTTTTGAGGATCTGAGGACCCGTGCCAAATCTTTTCAGTCTCCTGAGGAGGAAAAGGTTTTGTTGTGCCCTCTTCACGACTGTCTTGGTGTGTTTGGACCATGTTAGTTTGTTAATGTGGACACCAAGGAACTCTCAACCCGCTCCACTACAGCCCTGTCGATGTGAATGGGGGCGTGTTTGGCTGCTTTTTCCTACACTCTCACATTGAGGGAGAGGTTGTTGTCCTGGTACCACCAGGTCTCTGACCACCTCCCTGTAGGCTGTCTCGTCGTTGAGGGAGAGGTTGTTGTCCTGGTACCACCAGGTCTCTGACCTCCTCCCTGTAGGCCGTCTCATCGTTGAGGGAGAGGTTGTTGTCCTGGTACCACCAGGTCTCTGACCTCCTCCCTGTAGGCCGTCTCATCGTTGAGGGAAAGGTTGTTGTCCTGGTACCACACTGCCAGATCTCTGACCTCCTCCCTGTAGGCCGTCTCATCGTTGTCAGTGATCAGCATTCTCACATAGGTGTTCCTTTTGTCCAGGTGGGAAAGGGCATTGTGGAGTGGAATAGAGATTGCATCATCTGTGGATCTGTAGGGGCGGTATGCAAGTTGGAGTGGGTCTAGGGTTTCTGGAATGTTGTTGATGTGAGCCATGACCAGCCTTTCAAAGCACTTCATGGCTACGGACGTGAGTGCTACGGGTCGGTAGTCATTTAGGCAGGTTTCCTTAGTGTTCTTGGGCACAGGGACTATGGTTGTCTGCTTGAAACATGTTGGTATTACAGACAGTCAGGGAGATGTTGAACATGTCAGTGAAGACACTTGCCAGTTGGTCAGTGCATGCTCTGAGTACACGTCCTGGTAATCCGTCTGGCCCTGCGGATGTTGACCTGTTTAAAGGTCTTACTCACATCGGCTATGGAGAGAGTGCTCAAACAGTCGTCCGGAACAGCTGGTGCTCTCATGCATCCTTCAGTGTTGCTTGCCTCAAAGCGAGCATAGAAGGCATTTAGTCCGGTATTGACGCTTTGCCTGTATGGTGGTTCGACTGAGGGCATAGCGGGATTTCTGATAAGCTTCTGGTAGAGGCGGGGCTACCCAATCGCTGACCAATTCTCACACGGCACCCCGATCTCCGCCCCCTGTGTTTCCGTCTTCATGTGAATGACGGGGACTTGGGCCTGGGGCTCAGAGAGGCTGTATATCCTTTTGTGTTGGACTCATTAACAACAACAACAGATCTTTGTCCAGTTGGAGGTGAGTAATCGCTGTTGTGATGTCCAGAAGCTCTTTTCGATCATGAGAGACGGTGGCAGCTACATGTGAAAACGGCAGCCTCCAGCGACATTATATTATATACAGTTGGTTTGGCAGCCTCCAGCGACATCATATTATATGCAGTTGGTTCGGCCTCCAGCGACATTATATTATATACAGTTGGTTCGGCCTCCAGCGACATTATATTATATACAGTTGGTTCGGCCTCCAGCGACATTATATTATATACAGTTGGTTCAGAGCCAGTAAAACGGCAGCCTCCAGCGACATTATATTATATACAGTTGGTTCAGCGGCCTCCAGCGACATTATATTATATACAGTTGGTTCAGAGCCAGTAAAACGGCAGCCTCCGGCGACATTATATTATATACAGTTGGTTCAGGGCCAGTAAAACGGCAGCCTCCAGCGACATATTATATACAGTTGGTTCAGCAGCCTCCAGCGACATTATATTATATACAGTTGGTTCAGAGCCAGTAAAACGGCAGCCTCCAGCGACATTATATTATATACAGTTGGTTCAGCAGCCTCAGCGACATTATATTATATACAGTTCAGCAGCCTCAGCGACATTATATTATATACAGTTGGTTCAGCAGCCTCAGCGACATTATATTATATACAGTTGGTTCAGCAGCCTCCAGCGACATTATATTATATACAGTTGGGTCAGAGCCAGTAAAACGGAAGCCTCCGGCGACATTATATTATATACAGTTGGTTCAGCAGCCTCCAGCGACATTATATTATATACAGTTGGTTCAGCAGCCTCCAGCGACATTATATTATATACAGTTGGTTCGAAGCCAGTAAAACGGAAGCCTCCGGCGACATTATATTATATACAGTTGGTTCAGCAGCCTCCAGCGACATTATATTATATACAGTTGGTTCGGCAGCCTCCAGCGACATTATATTATATACAGTTGGTTCGGCCTCCAGCGACATTATATTATATACAGTTGGTTCGGCCTCCAGCGACATTATATTATATACAGTTGGTTCGGAGCCTAAGGCGACATTATATTATACACAGTTGGTTCGGAGCCTAAGGCGACATTATATTATATACAGTTGGTTCAGAGCCTAAGGCGACATTATATTTTATACAGTTGGTTCGGAGCCTAAGGCGACATTATATTATATACAGTTGGTTCGGAGCCTAAGGCGACATTATATTATATACAGTTGGTTCGGAGCCTAAGGCGACATTATATTATATACAGTTGGTTCGGAGCCTAAGGCGACATTATATTATATACAGTTGGTTCGGAGCCTAAGGCGACATTATATTATATACAGTTGGTTCGGCCTCCAGCGACATTATATTATATACAGTTGGTTCGGAGCCTAAGGCGACATTATATTATATACAGTTGGTTCGGCCTCCAGCGACATTATATTATATACAGTTGGTTCGGCCTCCAGCGACATTATATTATATACAGTTGGTTCGGAGCCTAAGGCGACATTATATTATATACAGTTGGTTCGGAGCCTAAGGCGACATTATATTATATACAGTTGGTTCGGAGCCTAAGGCGACATTATATTATATACAGTTGGTTCGGAGCCTAAGGCGACATTATATTATATACAGTTGGTTCGGAGCCTAAGGCGACATTATATTATATACAGTTGGTTCGGAGCCTAAGGCGACATTATATTATATACAGTTGGTTCGGAGCCTAAGGCGACATTATATTATATACAGTTGGTTCGGCCTAAGGCGACATTATATTATATACAGTTGGTTCGGAGCCTAAGGCGACATTATATTATATACAGTTGGTTCGGCCTCCGGCGACATTATATTATATACAGTTGGTTCGGAGCCTAAGGCGACATTATATTATATACAGTTGGTTCGGAGCCTAAGGCGACATTATATTATATACAGTTGGTTCGGAGCCTAAGGCGACATTATATTATATACAGTTGGTTCGGAGCCTAAGGCGACATTATATTATATACAGTTGGTTCGGAGCCTAAGGCGACATTATATTATATACAGTTGGTTCGGAGCCTAAGGCGACATTATATTATATACAGTTGGTTCGGAGCCTAAGGCGACATTATATTATATACAGTTGGTTCGGCCTCCGGCGACATTATATTATATACAGTTGGTTCGGCCTCCGGCGACATTATATTATATACAGTTGGTTCGGAGCCTAAGGCGACATTATATTATATACAGTTGGTTCGGAGCCTAAGGCGACATTATATTATATACAGTTGGTTCGGAGCCTAAGGCGACATTATATTATATACAGTTGGTTCGGAGCCTAAGGCGACATTATATTATATACAGTTGGTTCGGAGCCTAAGGCGACATTATATTATATACAGTTGGTTCGGAGCCTAAGGCGACATTATATTATATACAGTTGGTTCGGAGCCTAAGGCGACATTATATTATATACAGTTGGTTCGGAGCCTAAGGCGACATTATATTATATACAGTTGGTTCGGAGCCTAAGGCGACATTATATTTAAAAGGGAAAACAGATTTCACTGTAGCGTTTATACCCTGCTGTCTCCTGTGACAAAGAAACGTTTGATTTGTTTTAGGCTCAGAGGAACCGCCTGTCTTCCTGGAGCTACACTACAACGGTTGTCCTGACAACGCACAGTGTCCTCTACTGCTGGTGGGCAAGGGCATCACCTTTGACAGGTACGCGCACACATCACACGTCACTGCTGTCCAATCAGGGTGCTCTATTCACTGTGTTTGACACATTAGTGGTTAAAATATCAGCTGCCGGTTTTTATTTTTATTCCTAGACTCATTTAATTGATACAACTGTTAACTGTTACTTACTCTCTCTGTCTCTCTGTCTAGTGGTGGGATCAGTCTAAAGCCTCCGTCAGGTATGGACGCGATGAGGGCTGATATGGGAGGAGCCGCCACGGTGTGTTCCGCCATCGTCACGGCAGCAGCCCTCAACCTGCCAATCAACATCATAGGTGAGCTTGCGGCGACGTGACGCGCTAGCCAATCAACCCTGTTTCTTGAGAACTAATGTCCTGTAGGTTTTAACTCCAGGAGGGTCTCTCTCCAGGAACAGGGTTGGAGTTAAAACCGACAGGAGGGTATCTCTCCAGGAACAGGGTTGGAGTTAAAACCTACAGGAGGGTAGCTCTCTCCAGGAACAGGGTTGGAGTTAAAACCTACAGGAGGGTATCTCTCCAGGAACAGGGTTGGAGTTAAAACCTTCAGGAGGGTATCTCTCCAGGAACAGGGTTGGAGTTAAACCTACAGGAGGGTCTCTCTCCAGGAACAGGGTTGGAGTTAAACCTACAGGAGGGTCTCTCTCCAGGAACAGGGTTGGAGTTAAAACCGACAGGAGGGTATCTCTCCAGGAACAGGGTAGGAGTTAAACCTACAGGAGGGTATCTCTCCAGGAACAGGGTTGGAGTTAAAACCTACAGGAGGGTCTCTCTCCAGGAACAGGGTTGGAGTTAAAACCTACAGGAGGGTATCTCTCCAGGAACAGGGTTGGAGTTAGTCTGCAGCTTGTCTGCTAGAGGTTTGTAGTTTGACCTACAACTTGTCTGCTAGAGGTTTCTCCACAGGAAGTAGTAATGTATGTTATTAACAGGTCTAGCACCTCTCTGTGACCTGCAGCTTGTCTGCTAGAGGTTTCTCCACAGGAAGTAGTAATGTGTGTTATTAACCCCCAGGTCTAGCACCTCTCTGTGACCTGCAGCTTGTCTGCTAGAGGTTTCTCCACAGGAAGTAGTAATGTGTGTTATTAACAGGTCTAGCACCTCTCTGTGACCTGCAGCTTGTCTGCTAGAGGTTTCTCCACAGGAAGTAGTAATGTGTGTTATTAACCCCCAGGTCTAGCACCTCTCTGTGACCTGCAGCTTGTCTGCTAGAGGTTTCTCCACAGGAAGTAGTAATGTGTGTTATTAACAGGTCTAGCACCTCTCTGTGACCTGCAGCTTGTCTGCTAGAGGTTTCTCCACAGGAAGTAGTAATGTGTGTTATTAACAGGTCTAGCACCTCTCTGTGACCTGCAGCTTGTCTGCTAGAGGTTTCTCCACAGGAAGTAGTAATGTGTGTTATTAACCCCCAGGTCTAGCACCTCTCTGTGACCTGCAGCTTGTCTGCTAGATGTTTCTCCACAGGAAGTAGTAATGTGTGTTATTAACCCCCAGGTCTAGCACCTCTCTGTGACCTGCAGCTTGTCTGCTAGAGGTTTCTCCACAGGAAGTAGTAATGTGTGTTATTAACAGGTCTAGCACCTCTCTGTGACCTGCAGCTTGTCTGCTAGAGGTTTCTCCACAGGAAGTAGTAATGTGTGTTATTAACCCCCAGGTCTAGCACCTCTCTGTGACCTGCAGCTTGTTTGCTAGAGGTTTCTCCACAGGAAGTAGTAATGTGTGTTATTAACCCCCAGGTCTAGCACCTCTCTGTGAGAACATGCCCAGTGGGAAAGCCAACAAGCCTGGAGATGTCGTCACTGCCAAGAACGGCAAAACCATACAGGTATCTGTTACCGTGGCTACTAGACCATGCAGGTCATTGTTACCGTGGCAACTAAATCATACAGGTCTTTGTTACCGTGGCTACTAAACCATGCAGGTCTTTGTTACCGTGGCAACTAAACCATACAGGTCTTTGTTACCGTGGCAACTAAACCATACCGGTCTTTGTTACCGTGGCTACTAAACCATACAGGCATTTGTTACCGTGGCTACTAAACCATACATGTGTTTTTTACCGTGGCAACTAAACCGTACAGGTCTTTGTTTACATCAAATAAGTATTTTGTGTGTAGGTGGACAACACGGACGCTGAGGGACGGTTGATCCTAGCAGATGCTCTCTGTTACGCTCACAGCTTCAACCCCAGGGCCATCGTCAACGCTGCTACCCTCACTGGTTAGTACCCTCACTGGTTAGTACCCTCACTGGTTAGTACCCTCACTGGTTAGTGCACTGTGTGTGTTGGTGAGATGGCCATCGTCAACGCTACTACCCTCACTGGTTAGTACCCTCACTGGTTAGTACCCTCACTGGTTAGTACCCTCACTGGTTAGTGCACTGTGTGTGTTGGTGAGATGGCCATCGTCAATGCTGCTACCCTCACTGGTTAGTACCCTCACTGGTTAGTACCCTCACTGGTTAGTACCCTCACTGGTTAGTACCCTCACTGGTTAGTACCCTCACTGGTTGGTACCCTCACTGGTTCCTCACTGGTTAGTACCCTCACTGGTTCCTCACTGGTTAGTACCCTCACTGGTTAGTACCCTCACTGGTTAGTACCCTCACTGGTTAGTACCCTCACTGGTTAGTACCCTCACTGGTTAGTGCCCTCACTGGTTAGTGCACTGTGTGTGTTGGTGAGATGGCCATCGTCAATGCTGCTACCCTCACTGGTTAGTACCCTCACTGGTTAGTACCCTCACTGGTTAGTACCCTCACTGGTTCCTCACTGGTTAGTACCCTCACTGGTTAGTACCCTCACTGGTTAGTACCCTCACTGGTTGGTACCCTCACTGGTTCCTCACTGGTTAGTACCCTCACTGGTTCCTCACTGGTTAGTACCCTCACTGGTTAGTACCCTCACTGGTTAGTACCCTCACTGGTTAGTACCCTCACTGGTTAGTGCCCTCACTGGTTAGTGCACTGTGTGTGTTGGTGAGACGGCCATCGCTGTTCACTAACTGGCTAGTCTATTGGTCACTCGTGTTTTCTATCAGGAGCGATGGATGTTGCTCTGGGTTCAGCAGCGACAGGAGTCTTCACCAACTCTGACTGGCTCTGGGAACAGCTTCACAAGGTAACACACACACACACACACACAGACACACACACACACACACACACACACACAGACACACACACGGACACACACAGACACACACAGACACACACAGACACACAGACACACACAGACACACACACACACAGACACACACACCCACACTTGGTTGGGTTGGTTCTTCTATCTATATGTTCTTCTATCTATATGTTCTATCTATCTATATGTTCTTCTATCTATCTATATGTTCTTCTATCTATCTATATGTTCTTCTATCTATCTATCTATCTATCTATATGTTCTTCTATCTATCTATATGTTCTTCTATCTATCTATATGTTCTTCTATCTATCTATATGTTCTATCTATCTATATGTTCTTCTATCTATCTATATGTTCTTCTATCTATCTATCTATCTATCTATCTATCTATCTATCTATCTATATGTTCTTCTATCTATATGTTCTTCTATCTATATATATGTTCTTCTATCTATCTATATGTTCTATCTATCTATATGTTCTTCTATCTATATGTTCTTCTATCTATATATATGTTCTTCTATCTATCTATATGTTCTATCTATCTATATGTTCTATCTATCTATATGTTCTTCTATCTATATGTTCTTCTATCTATCTATATGTTCTTCTATCTATCTATATGTTCTTCTATCTATATGTTCTTCTATCTATCTATATGTTCTATCTATCTATCTGTTCTTCTATCTATCTATATGTTCTTCTATCTATATGTTCTTCTATCTATATGTTCTTCTATCTATATGTTCTTCTATCTATCTATATGTTCTTCTATCTATATGTTCTTCTATCTATATGTTCTTCTATCTATCTATATGTTCTTCTATCTATCTATATGTTCTTCTATCTATATGTTCTTCTATCTATATGTTCTTCTATCTATCTATATGTTCTTCTATCTATCTATATGTTCTTCTATCTATATGTTCTTCTATCTATATGTTCTTCTATCTATATGTTCTTCTATCTATATGTTCTTCTATCTATCTATATGTTCTATCTATCTATATGTTCTATCTATCTATATGTTCTATCTATCTATATGTTCTTCTATCTATATGTTCTTCTATCTATCTATATGTTCTTCTATCTATCTATATGTTCTTCTATCTATCTATATGTTCTTCTATCTATCTATATGTTCTATCTATGTTCTTCTATCTATCTATATGTTCTTCTATCTATCTATATGTTCTATCTATCTATATGTTCTTCTATCTATCTATATGTTCTTCTATCTATCTATATGTTCTTCTATCTATCTATATGTTCTTCTATCTATATGTTCTTCTATCTATATGTTCTTCTATCTATATGTTCTATCTATGTTCTTCTATCTATCTATATGTTCTTCTATCTATCTATATGTTCTATCTATGTTCTTCTATCTATCTATATGTTCTTCTATCTATCTATATGTTCTTCTATCTATCTATATGTTCTTCTATCTATCTATATGTTCTTCTATCTATCTATATGTTCTATCTATCTATATGTTCTTCTATCTATCTATGTTCTTCTATCTATCTATATGTTCTTCTATCTATCTATATGTTCTTCTATCTATCTATATGTTCTTCTATCTATCTATATGTTCTTCTATCTATCTATATGTTCTTCTATCTATCTATATGTTCTTCTATCTATCTATATGTTCTTCTATCTATCTATATGTTCTTCTATCTATCTATATGTTCTTCTATCTATCTATATGTTCTTCTATCTATATGTTCTTCTATCTATCTATATGTTCTTCTATCTATCTATATGTTCTTCTATCTATATGTTCTTCTATCTATCTATATGTTCTTCTATCTATCTATATGTTCTTCTATCTATCTATATGTTCTTCTATCTATCTATATGTTCTTCTATCTATATGTTCTTCTATCTATCTATATGTTCTATCTATCTATATGTTCTTCTATCTATATTCTTCTATCTATCTATATGTTCTTCTATCTATCTATGTTCTTCTATTCTATATGTTCTATCTATCTATATGTTCTTATCTATCTATATGTTCTATCTATCTATATGTTCTATCTATCTATATGTTCTTCTATCTATATGTTCTTCTATCTATATGTTCTTCTATCTATATGTTCTTCTATCTATCTATATGTTCTTCTATCTATCTATATGTTCTTCTATCTATATGTTCTATCTATCTATATGTTCTTCTATCTATCTATATGTTCTATCTATCTATATGTTCTTCTATCTATATGTTCTTCTATCTATATGTTCTTCTATCTATATGTTCTTCTATCTATCTATATGTTTCTATCTATCTATCTATATGTTTATCTTCTATATGTTCTATCTATCTATATGTTCTATCTATCTATATGTTTTCTATCTATCTATATGTTCTTCTATCTATCTATATGTTCTTCTATCTATCTATATGTTCTTCTATCTATCTATATGTTCTTCTATCTATCTATATGTTTCTATTTCTATCTATCTATATGTTCTTCTATCTATATGTTCTTCTATCTATCTATATGTTCTTCTATCTATCTATATGTTCTTCTATCTATATGTTCTATCTATCTATCTATATGTTCTATCTATCTATATGTTCTATCTATCTATATGTTCTATCTATCTATCTATATGTTCTATCTATCTATCTATCTATATGTTCTATCTATCTATCTATATGTTCTATCTATCTATATGTTCTATCTATCTATCTATATGTTCTATCTATCTATATGTTCTATCTATCTATATGTTCTTCTATCTATCTATATGTTCTTCTATCTATATGTTCTTCTATCTATCTATATGTTCTTCTATCTATATGTTCTTCTATCTATCTATATGTTCTTCTATCTATATGTTCTATCTATCTATATGTTCTTCTATCTATCTATATGTTCTATCTATCTATCTATCTATCTATCTATATGTTCTTCTATCTATCTATATGTTCTTCTATCTATCTATATGTTCTATCTATGTTCTTCTATCTATCTATATGTTCTATCTATGTTCTTCTATCTATCTATATGTTCTTCTATCTATCTATATGTTCTTCTATCTATCTATATGTTCTTCTATCTATCTATATGTTCTTCTATCTATCTATATGTTCTTCTATCTATCTATATGTTCTTCTATCTATCTATATGTTCTTCTATCTATCTATATGTTCTTCTATCTATCTATATGTTCTTCTATCTATCTATATGTTTCTTCTATCTATCTATATGTTCTATCTATCTATATGTTCTTCTATCTATCTATATGTTCTATCTATCTATATGTTCTTCTATCTATATGTTCTTCTATCTATATGTTTCTTCTATCTATATGTTCTTCTATCTATCTATATGTTCTTCTATCTATCTATATGTTCTTCTATCTATCTATATGTTCTTCTATCTATCTATATGTTCTTCTATCTATCTATATGTTCTTCTATCTATATGTTCTTCTATCTATCTATATGTTCTTCTATCTATCTATATGTTCTTCTATCTATCTATATGTTCTTCTATCTATCTATATGTTTCTTCTATCTATCTATATGTTCTTCTATCTATCTATATGTTCTTCTATCTATCTATATGTTCTTCTATCTATCTATCTATCTATCTATCTATCTATCTATCTATCTATATGTTCTTCTATCTATATGTTCTTCTATCTATATGTTCTTCTATCTATCTATATGTTCTATCTATGTTCTTCTATCTATCTATATGTTCTATCTATGTTCTTCTATCTATCTATATGTTCTTCTATCTATATGTTCTTCTATCTATCTATATGTTCTTCTATCTATCTATATGTTCTTCTATCTATCTATATGTTCTTCTATCTATATGTTCTTCTATCTATCTATATGTTCTTCTATCTATCTATATGTTCTTCTATCTATCTATATGTTCTTCTATCTATCTATATGTTCTATCTATGTTCTTCTATCTATATGTTTTCTATCTATATGTTTCTTCTATCTATATGTTCTTCTATCAATCTATATGTTCTTCTATCTATCTATGTTCTTCTATCAATCTATATGTTCTTCTATCTATCTATATGTTCTATCTATATGTTCTATCTATCTATATGTTCTATCTATATGTTCTATCTATCTATATGTTCTATCTATATGTTCTTCTATCTATATGTTCTATCTATCTATATGTTCTTCTATCTATATGTTCTATCAATCTATATGTTCTTCTATCTATCTATGTTCTTCTATCAATCTATATGTTCTTCTATCTATCTATATGTTCTATCTATATGTTCTTCTATCTATATGTTCTATCTATCTATATGTTCTTCTATCTATATGTTCTATCTATCTATATGTTCTTCTATCTATATGTTCTTCTATCTATATGTTCTTCTATCTATCTATCTATCTATCTATCTATCTATCTATCTATCTATCTATCTATCTATCTATCTATCTATATGTTCTATTTCTATCTATCTATATGTTCTTCTATCTATCTATATGTTCTTCTATCTATATGTTCTTCTATCTATCTATATGTTCTTCTATCTATCTATATGTTCTTCTATCTATCTATATGTTCTTCTATCTATCTATATGTTCTTCTATCTATCTATATGTTCTTCTATCTATCTATATGTTCTATCTATCTATATGTTCTTCTATCTATCTATATGTTCTTCTATCTATCTATATGTTCTTCTATCTATCTATATGTTCTTCTATCTATATGTTCTTCTATCTATATATATGTTCTATCTATCTATCTGTTCTTCTATCTATCTATATGTTCTTCTATCTATCTATATGTTCTATCTATCTATATGTTCTTCTATCTATATGTTCTTCTATCTATCTATATGTTCTTCTATCTATCTATATGTTCTATCTATCTATATGTTCTTCTATCTATATGTTCTTCTATCTATCTATATGTTCTTCTATCTATATGTTCTTCTATCTATCTATATGTTCTTCTATCTATCTATATGTTCTATCTATCTATATGTTCTCTATCTATCTATATGTTCTTCTATCTATCTATATGTTCTATCTATATGTTTCTATCTATCTATATGTTCTTCTATCTATCTATATGTTCTATCTATGTTCTTCTATCTATCTATATGTTCTATCTATATGTTCTATCTATCTATATGTTCTTCTATCTATCTATATGTTCTATCTATGTTCTTCTATCTATCTATATGTTCTTCTATCTATATGTTCTTCTATCAATATATATGTTCTTCTATCTATCTATATGTTCTTCTATCTATATGTTCTTCTATCTATATGTTCTTCTATCTATATGTTCTTCTATCTATATGTTCTATCTATCTATATGTTCTTCTATCTATATGTTCTATCTATCTATATGTTCTTCTATCTATCTATATGTTCTTCTATCTATATGTTCTATCTATCTCTATGTTCTTCTATCTATATGTTCTATCTATCTATATGTTCTTCTATCTATATGTTCTATCTATCTATATGTTCTTCTATCTATCTATATGTTCTATCTATCTATATGTTCTTCTATCTATATGTTCTTCTATCTATATGTTCTATCTATCTATATGTTCTTCTATCTATATGTTCTATCTATCTATATGTTCTTCTATCTATCTATATGTTCTTCTATCTATATGTTCTATCTATCTATATGTTCTTCTATCTATATGTTCTTCTATCTATATGTTCTATCTATCTATATGTTCTTCTATCTATATGTTCTATCTATCTATATGTTCTTCTATCTATCTATATGTTCTTCTATCTATATGTTCTATCTATCTATATGTTCTTCTAAATGTGTCACGTTTGGAAATCAACTAAAATGTATTGAACTTGTTCGGGAAAAAAACAATATTTTGCACAATATTATGAACGGAAAATATCTGAAATTCATATTTCCTGTCTGACGAGGAACACGTGGAAATGCCCCTGTGGTGTCTGGTTTCTGTGCCATATTTCCTGTAACTCTGACGAGGAGCACGTGGAAATACCCCTGTGTGTCTGTGGTTTCTGTGCCATATTTCCTGTCTGACGAGGAGCACGTGGAAATACCCCTGTGTGTCTGTGGTTTCTGTGCCATATTTCCTGTAACTCTGACGAGGAGCACGTGGAAATGCCCCTGGGTTTCTGTGCCATATTTCCTGTAACTCTGACGAGGAGCACGTGGAAATGCCCCTGGGTTTCTGTGCCATATTTCCTGTAACTCTGACGAGGAGCACGTGGAAATGCCCCTGGGTTTCTGTGCCATATTTCCTGTAACTCTGACGAGGAGCACGTGGAAATGCCCCTGGGTGTCTGTGGTTTCTGTGCCTTCAGAAAGTGGACATAAACCCCTTGCCTTATTACAGCCTGCATTCAAACTGGATCCACGTCTTTCTCCCCCATAATAACCAAGTAAAAACATGTTTTTAGAAATTGTTACATTTATTGAAAATTAAATACTGAAATATCTCATTTACGTAAAGTATTCACACCCCCGAGTCACTTTGTCTTTCTTTTAAGGCTCTAAGAGTGATTACAGCTGGGAGTCTTTCTGGGTGAGGCTCTAAGAGTCATTACAGATTAGTCTTTCTGGGTGAGTCTCTAAGAGTCATTACAGATTAGAGTCTTTCTGGGTGAGGCTCTAAGAGTCATTACAGATTAGAGTCTTTCTGGGTGAGGCTCTAAGAGTCATTACAGCTGGGAGTCTTTCTGGGTGAGTCTCTAAGAGTCATTACAGCTATGAGTCTTTCTGGGTGAGGCTCTAAGAGTGATTACAGCTGTGAGTCTTTCTGGGTAAGTCTCTAATAGTGATTACAGCTGTGAGTCTTTCTGGGTAAGTCCCTAAGAGTGATTACAGCTGTGATTGTGCAACATTTGCCCATTATTCTTTTCTCAATTCTTCAAGCTCTGTCACATTGGTTGTTGATCATTGCTAGACAACTATTTCCAGGTCTGACCATAGATTTAAGTAACTGCTGAAAGGTGAATTCATCTCCCAGTGTCTGGTGGAAAGAAGACTGAACCAGGTTTTCCTCTAGGATTTTGCCTGTTCTTAGGCTCCATTCCATTTATTTTTATCCTGTAAAACTCCCCAGTACTTTACGATGACAACCATACCCATAACATGATGCAGCCACCACTATGCTTGAACATATTGAGTGTTACTCAGTAATGTGTTGTATTGGATTTGCCCCAAACATAACGCGTTGTATTCAGGACACAAAGTTAATTCTCTACCATTTGACGCACTATTTTTTATTTTTTTATTTTTTATTTCACCTTTATTTAACCAGGTAGGCTAGTTGAGAACAAGTTCTCATTTGCAACTGCGACCTGGCCAAGATAAAGCATAGAAGTGTGAGCAGACAACAAAGAGTTACACATGGAGTAAACAATTAACAAGTCAATAACACAGTAGAAAACAAAGGGGGAGTCTATATACAATGTGTGCAAAAGGCATGAGGAGGTAGGCAAATAATTACAATTTTGCAGATTAACACTGGAGTGATGAATGATCAGATGGTCATGTACAGGTGGAGATATTGGTGTGCAAAAGAGCAGAAAAGTAAATAAATAAAAACAGTATGGGGATGAGGTAGGTGAAAAAGGGTGGGCTATTTACCAATAGACTATGTACAGCTGCAGCGATCGGTTAGCTGCTCAGATAGCTGATGTTTGAAGTTGGTGAGGGAGATAAAAGTCTCCAACTTCAGCGATTTTTGCAATTCGTTCCAGTCACAGGCAGCAGAGTACTGGAACGAAAGGCGGCCAAATGAGGTGTTGGCTTTAGGGATGATCAGTGAGATACACCTGCTGGAGCGCGTGCTACGGATGGGTGTTGCCATCGTGACCAGTGAGCTGAGATAAGGCGGAGCTTTACCTAGCATGGACTTGTAGATGACCTGGAGCCAGTGGGTCTGGCGACGAATATGTAGCGAGGGCCAGCCGACTAGAGCATACAAGTCGCAGTGGTGGGTGGTATAAGGTGCTTTAGTGACAAAACGGATGGCACTGTGATAAACTGCATCCAGTTTGCTGAGTAGAGTGTTGGAAGCCATTTTGTAGATGACATCGCCGAAGTCGAGGATCGGTAGGATAGTCAGTTTTACTAGGGTAAGCTTGGCGGCGTGAGTGAAGGAGGCTTTGTTGCGGAATAGAAAGCCGACTCTTGATTTGATTTTCGATTGGAGATGTTTGATATGAGTCTGGAAGGAGAGTTTGCAGTCTAGCCAGACACCTAGGTACTTATAGACGTCCACATATTCTAGGTCGGAACCATCCAGGGTGGTGATGCTAGTCGGGCATGCGGGTGCAGGCAGCGACCGGTTGAAAAGCATGCATTTGGTTTTACTAGCGTTTAAGAGCAGTTGGAGGCCACGGAAGGAGTGTTGTATGGCATTGAAGCTTGTTTGGAGGTTAGATAGCACAGTGTCCAAAGACGGGCCGAAAGTATATAGAATGGTGTCGTCTGCGTAGAGGTGGATCAGGGAATCGCCCGCAGCAAGAGCAACATCATTGATATACACAGAGAAAAGAGTCGGCCTGAGAATTGAACCCTGTGGCACCCCCATAGAGACTGCCAGAGGACCAGACAGCATGCCCTCCGATTTGACGCACTGAACTCTGTCTGCAAAGTAATTGGTGAACCAGGCAAGGCAGTCATCCGAAAAACCGAGGCTCCTGAGTCTGCCGATAAGAATATGGTGATTGACAGAGTCGAAAGCCTTGGCAAGGTCGATGAAGACGGCTGCACAGTACTGTCTTTTATCGATGGCGGTTATGATATCGTTGAGTACCTTGAGTGTGGCTGAGGTGCACCCATGACCGGCTCGGAAACCAGATTGCACAGCGGAGAAGGTACGGTGGGATTCGAGATGGTCAGTGACCTGTTTGTTGACTTGGCTTTCGAAGACCTTAGATAGGCAGGGCAGGATGGATATAGGTCTGTAACAGTTTGGGTCCAGGGTGTCTCCCCCTTTGAAGAGGGGGATGACTGCGGCAGCTTTCCAATCCTTGGGGATCTCAGACGATATGAAAGAGAGGTTGAACAGGCTGGTAATAGAGGTTGCTACAATGGTGGCAGATAGTTTCAGAAATAGAGGGTCCAGATTGTCAAGCCCAGCTGATTTGTACGGGTCCAGGTTTTGCAGCTCTTTCAGAACATCTGCTATCTGGATTTGGTTAAAGGAGAACCTGGAGAGGCTTGGGCGAGGAGCTGCGGGGGGGGCGGAGCTGTTGGCCGAGGTTGAAGTAGCCAGGCGGAAGGCATGGCCAGCCGTTGAGAAATGCTTATTGAAGTTTTCGATAATCATGGATTTATCAGTGGTGACCGTGTTACCTAGCCTCAGTGCAGTGGGCAGCTGGGAGGAGGTGCTCTTGTTCTCCATGGACTTCACGGTGTCCCAGAACTTTTTGGAGTTGGAGCTACAGGATGCAAACTTCTGCCTGAAGAAGCTGGCCTTAGCTTTCCTGACTGACTGCGTGTATTGGTTCCGGACTTCCCTGAACAGTTGCATATCACGGGGACTATTCGATGCTATTGCAGTCCGCCACAGGATGTTTTTGTGCTGGTCGAGGGCAGTCAGGTCTGGGGTGAACCAAGGGCTGTATCTGTTCTTAGTTCTGCATTTTTTGAACGGAGCATGATTATCTAAAATGGTGAGGAAGTTACTTTTAAAGAATGACCAGGCATCCTCAACTGACGGGATGAGGTCAATGTCCTTCCAGGATACCCGGGCCAGGTCGATTAGAAAGGCCTGCTCACAGAAGTGTTTTAGGGAGCGTTTGACAGTGATGAGGGGTGGTCGTTTGACTGCGGCTCCGTAGCGGATACAGGCAATGAGGCAGTGATCGCTGAGATCCTGGTTGAAGACAGCGGAGGTGTATTTGGAGGGCCAGTTGGTCAGGATGACGTCTATGAGGGTGCCCTTGTTTACAGAGTTAGGGTTGTACCTGGTGGGTTCCTTGATGATTTGTGTGAGATTGAGGGCATCTAGCTTAGATTGTAGGACTGGCGGGGTGTTAAGCATATCCCAGTTTAGGTCACCTAACAGAACAAACTCTGAAGCTAGATGGGGGGCGATCAATTCACAAATGGTGTCCAGGGCACAGCTGGGAGCTGAGGGGGGTCGGTAGCAGGCGGCAACCGTGAGAGACTTATTTCTGGAGAGAGTAATTTTCAAAATTAGTAGTTCGAACTGTTTGGGTATGGACCTGGAAAGTATGACATTACTTTGCAGGCTATCTCTGCAGTAAACTGCAACTCCTCCCCCTTTGGCAATTCTATCTTGACGGAAGATGTTATAGTTGGGTATGGAAATCTCTGAATTTTTGGTGGCCTTCCTGAGCCAGGATTCAGACACAGCAAGGACATCAGGGTTAGCAGAGTGTGCTAAAGCAGTGAGTAAAACAAACTTAGGGAGGAGGCTTCTGATGTTGACATGCATGAAACCAAGGCTTTTTCGATCACAGAAGTCAACAAATGAGGGTGCCTGGGGACATGCAGGGCCTGGGTTTACCTCCACATCACCCGCGGAACAGAGAAGGAGTAGTATGAGGGTGCGGCTAAAGGCTATCAAAACTGGTCGCCTAGAGTGTTGGGGACAGAGAATAAGAGAAGCAGGTTTCTGGGCATGGTAGAATATATTCAGGGCATAATGCGCAGACAGGGGTATGGTGGGGTGCGGGTACAGCGGAGGTAAGCCCAGGCACTGGGTGATGATGAGAGAGGTTGTATCTCTGGACATGCTGGTAGTAATGGGTGAGGTCACCGCATGTGTGGGAGGTGGGACAAAGGAGTTATCAGGGGCATGAAGAGTGGAAATAGGGGCTCCATTGTGAACTAAAACAATGATAACTAACCTGAACAACAGTATACAAGGCATATTGACATTTGAGAGAAACATACAGCGAGGCATGCAGTAATCACAGGTGTTGAATTGGGAAAGCTAGCTAAAACAGTAGGTGAGACAACAGCTAATCAGCTAGCACAACAACAGCAGGTAAAATGGCGTAGACTAGGCAACGGGGCCAACAGATAAAACAAACAAGCAGAATGGAGTACCGTGATTAATGGACAGTCCAGCGTGCATCAGCTATGTAGCCAAGAGATCAGTGTCCAGGGGGCAGTGGTGGATGGGGCAGGGAAGCTGGACTGGCGAGTGTTATCCAGGTTTAAAAAAAACTAACAATGACTAAATAGCTTGTAGCTAGTTAGCTGGTTAGCTTCTGGAGGTTCTTGAGTGTGTTCTAAAAAAATAAAAAATAATTGCGATTCCGTATCACATTGGGTG
Source organism: Oncorhynchus kisutch (assembly GCF_002021735.2). NCBI lineage: Eukaryota > Metazoa > Chordata > Actinopteri > Salmoniformes > Salmonidae > Oncorhynchus > Oncorhynchus kisutch. The sequence continues at coordinate 18,618,789 of NW_022261985.1, read as the reverse complement.
AGGCAGGTTTCCGGAAGGTATAAACAAATTAAAAGTCAAAAGAGATAGAAAGTAAATATGGGTCTGGTGAGCGTTTGGGACGCGGCGATTCAGGCGGTTAGCAGGCCTGTGCTAACAAGCTAACAGTTTGTAGGCCCGGGCTAGACAAGGTAGCAGTTAGCGGACCGGAGCTGGACAAGCTAGCAGTTAGCAGGCCGAATTAGCAAGCAGGGAGATAGTGAGGGCTAGAGAGTTAGCCTTTGGGGGACGTCGCGATGGGGTGAGTCTGTTTATTCCTCTTCATGCGATGACATCGATAGACCGGTCGTGGGCCCGGGTATTGTAGCTCAGGAGTATGCTACGGTGGTAGCACAGGTGCTACGGCCGGGCTAGCTTCAAGCTAAGTGGGTGGAAACGCTAGCCAGGAGTAATCCGGGGTTGCGGTTTAGCTAGATAGCTAGTTGCTGAAAAATCCAGCTGAAAGATGTTCCATTTGCGGTGGGAATCCGGGGATGAATCCGGGGATGAAAAATAAATAGGTCCGTTGTGCTCTGGTTAGAGTCGCGTTGTACGAACAGGCGAGAGCTTTCCGAACTACAGGTTAGCTGATGACCGGTTAGCTGGAGACCGCTAGCATACCCGCTGGTTAGCTGGCTAGCTTCAGTTGAGGGGTCCCGAAGTAAATATAAATACTTTAGGAAAAATAGCTACATTGGGTGAGTCGGGTTGCAGGAGAGTATTTGGAAGCTTAGGGTTTAGCAAAATGTTTTCAAAGAGATATGTGGAGAAAATATGTAAAAAAACGAAAAAGAAACGATAAATACAGGGACACGACAGGACAGGACGACTTACTGCTACGCCATCTTGGATACTTTTTTGGGGACTTTAGTGTCTTGTTGCAAACAGGATGCATGTTTTGGAATATTTTGATTCTGTACAGGCTTCCTTCTTTTCACTCTGTCATTTAGGTTAGTATTGTGGAGTAACGACAATGTTGTCGATCCATCCTTCTCCCATCACAGCCATGAAACTCTGTAAATGTTTTAAAGTCACCATTGGCCTCATGGTGAAACCCCTGAGCAGTTTCCTTCCTCTCCGGCAACTGAGTTAGGAAGGACGCCTGTATCTTTGTAGTGACTGGGTGTATTGATACACCATCTAAAGTGTAAATAATAACTTCACCATCTAAAGGGTAATTAATAACTTCACCATCCAAAGGGTAATTAATAACTTCACCATCCAAAGGGTAATTAATAACTTCACCATCTAAAGGGTCATTAATAACTTCACCATCCAAAGGGTAATTAATAACTTCACCATCCAAAGGGTAATTAATAACTTCACCATCTAAAGGGTCATTAATAACTTCACCATCTAAAGTGTAATTAATAACTTCACCATCTAAAGTGTAATTAATAACTTCACCATCTAAAGTGTATTTAATAACTTCACCATCCAAAGTGTAATTAATAACTTCACCATCCAAAGGGTCATTAATAACTTCACCATCCAAAGTGTAATTAATAACTTCACCATGCTCAAAGGGATATTCAATGTCTGTTTGTTTTTACCCATCTACCAATAGGAGCCATTTGCAAGGCAGTGGAAAACCTCCCTGGTCTTTGTGGTTGAATCTGTGTTTGAAATTCACTGCTGGACTGAGGGACCTTACAGATAATTGTATGTGTGGGGAAAGAGATGAGGAAGTCATTAAAAAACTAATGTTAAAGATTATTATACACAGTGTCCAAGCACATGGGGTGGCAGGGTAGCCTAGTGGTTAGAGCGTTGGAATAGTAACCGAAAGGTTGCAAGTTCAAACCCCCGAGCTGACAAGGTACAAATCTGTCGTTCTGCCCCTGAACAAGGCAGTTAACCCACTGTTCCCAGGCCGTCATTGAAAATAAGAATTTGTTCTTAACTGACTTGCCGAGTTAAATAAAGGTAATAAACAAAAACATCTTCACTCCTGAACTTGAGGCTTGTCATAACAAAGGATTAGAATACTTATTAACTGAAGACATTTCAGTTTTAATTCATTTTATTAAAATTTCGAAAAACACAACAAAATGTGGGAAAAGTCAAGGGGTGTGAATACTTTCTGAAGGCACTGCATGTCTACACTTTGTAACCGTTAGCAATGATGCTAATGCTGCTGATGCTAATGCTGCTGACGCTAATTATGCTGATGAGGATGCTAATGCTGCTGATGCTAATGCTGCTAATTATGCTGATGATGCTAATGCTGCTGATACTAATGCTACTGATGCTAATGCTACTGATGCTAATGCTACTGATGCTGCTAATGCTACTGATGCTAATGCTACTGATGCTGCTAATGCTACTGATGATGCTAATGCTGCTGATACTAATGCTGCTGATACTAATGCTACTGATGCTAATGCTACTGATGCTAATGCTACTGATGATGCTAATGCTACTGATGATGCTAATGCTACTGATGATACCATTCTTCCCCATCTCAATTAAGAGTTAACTATAAAGTAGCCTCTGCATATCTGCATCCAGTAGTCATGTGTTTTGCATAATATATATTAAGAAACTTCCTCAGATTTTTTTTCTCCCTCAAGTGGTCTCCTGATGTGGTTTAAGCATGTGGAGTTGGAACATTTGAATGTAGTTGGTTTTCTATTGAAAGTGTGATTTTTGAGAGTGAAAACCAGGCAGAATCTGTCCCTGTACCGTTGTGGTATTGAGTATTGTGATACTAAACCTGGTATACAAGTCCAAATTCTGCTATTGTGACCACAATTACACACAAACATTGTAATATATAAACACTGTGGTGTGTCTCTCTGTGTTAGGCCAGTGTGGTAACAGGAGACAGGGTATGGAGGGTTATATAAACACTGTGGTGTCTCTGTGTGTTAGGCCAGTGTGGTAACAGGAGACAGGGTATGGAGGGTTACATACACACTGTGGTGTCTCTGTGTGTTAGGAGACAGGGTATGGAGGGTTATATACACACTGTGGTGTCTCTGTGTGTGTTAGGCCAGTGTGGTAACAGGAGACAGGGTATGGAGGGTTATATAAACACTGTGGTGTCTCTCTGTGTGTTAGGCCAGTGTGGTAACAGGAGACAGGGTATGGAGGGTTATATAAACACTGTGGTGTCTCTGTGTGTTAGGCCAGTGTGGTAACAGGAGACAGGGTATGGAGGGTTACATACACACTGTGGTGTCTCTGTGTGTTAGGAGACAGGGTATGGAGGGTTATATACACACTGTGGTGTCTCTGTGTGTGTTAGGCCAGTGTGGTAACAGGAGACAGGGTATGGAGGGTTATATAAACACTGTGGTTTCTCTCTGTGTTAGGCCAGTGTGGTAACAGGAGACAGGGTATGGAGGGTTATATACACACTGTGGTGTGTCTCTCTGTGTGTTAGGCCAGTGTGGTAACAGGAGACAGGGTATGGAGGGTTATATACACACTGTGGTGTCTCTCTGTGTTAGGATACAGGGTATGGAGGGTTATATAAACACTGTGGTGTGTCTCTCTGTGTTAGGCCAGTGTGGTAACAGGAGACAGGGTATGGAGGGTTATATACACACTGTGGTGTGTCTCTCTGTGTTAGGCCAGTGTGGTAACAGGAGACAGGGTATGGAGGGTTATATAAACACTGTGGTGTCTCTCTGTGTTAGGCCAGTGTGGTAACAGGAGACAGGGTATGGAGGGTTATATAAACACTGTGGTGTCTCTCTGTGTTAGGCCAGTGTGGTAACAGGAGACAGGGTATGGAGGGTTATATACACACTGTGGTGTCTCTCTGTGTTAGGCCAGTGTGGTAACAGGAGACAGGGTATGGAGGGTTACATACACACTGTGGTGTGTCTCTCTGTGTTAGGCCAGTGTGGTAACAGGAGACAGGGTATGGAGGGTTACATACATACTGTGGTGTCTCTCTCTGTGTTAGGCCAGTGTGGTAACAGGAGACAGGGTATGGAGGATGCCGTTGTTTCAACATTACACCAGACAGGTCACTGACTGCCAGCTGGCTGACCTCAACAACGTCGGCAAGTACAGCCGGTAAGAACACACACACACACGCACACACACACACACACACACAGGTAACATCTAGAAACAACCCTAAACAACTTCTGTGTTAATGCCATCTTACGTGTGTGTGTGTAGTTCTGGCGGAGCCTGCACGGCGGCAGCGTTTCTGAGGGAGTTTGTGACGGCCCCTCATTGGGCGCACCTGGACATCGCCGGGGTGATGACCAATAAGGACGAGGTACGGTAGTCTTCTGGAACATTGATCTTAGAGCTGTTTTTGATTTTTGTATTGATTTTACCGGGGTTCGTCTCACTGAGTTGAAATATCTTTTGCAAAAGAGACCTGGCCAAAATGGCAGCTCACAAAGCTTAAAACAACAACAACATAAAACACTACAGTTTAAAGGAGGCCTTTAAGGTGGAACGCTAAAATAAAGGCTTTAAACTGTAGAACTGATCAATGCAGCGTCACACCAGGTCAGGTCATCCTTAAAAACGAATGAAGAAGATATTTGGCTGCAGAAGTGCCATTTCGTATTGACCTCTACAGCTTCCTGTGAAATGACTTCACAAATACTGGAGGAGTTACTGGCTAGCTACAGTAGCTAGCTTAGCTAACGAACATCAACACACACTGGAGGAGTTACTGGATAGCTACAGGGGCTAGCTTAGCTAACGAACATCAACACACACTGGAGGAGTTACTGGCTAGCTACAGTGGCTAGCTTTGCAAACGAACTAGCTAACGAACATCAACACACACTGGAGGAGTTACTGGCTAGCTACAGTGGCTAGCTTAGCTAACGAACATCAACACACACTGGAGGAGTTACTGGCTAGCTACAGTGGCTAGCTTAGCTAACGAACTAGCTAAGACGCATCAACACACACTGGAGGAGTTACTGGCTAGCTACAGTGGCTAGCTTTGCAAACGAACTAGCTAACGAACATCAACACACACTGGAGGAGTTACTGGCTAGCTACAGTGGCTAGCTTAGCTAACGAACATCAACACACACTGGAGGAGTTACTGGCTAGCTACAGTGGCTAGCTTTGATAACGAACATCAACACACACTGGAGGAGTTACTGGCTAGCTACAGTGGCTAGCTTTGATAACGAACTAGCTAACGAACATCAACACACACTGGAGGAGTTACTGGCTAGCTACAGTAGCTAGCTTAGCTAACGAACATCAACACACACTGGAGGAGTTACTGGATAGCTACAGGGGCTAGCTTAGCTAACGAACATCAACACACACTGGAGGAGTTACTGGCTAGCTACAGGGGCTAGCTTTGCAAACGAACTAGCTAACGAACATCAACACACACTGGAGGAGTTACTGGCTAGCTACAGTGGCTAGCTTAGCTAACGAACATCAACACACACTGGAGGAGTTACTGGCTAGCTACAGTGGCTAGCTTAGCTAACGAACTAGCTAAGACGCATCAACACACACTGGAGGAGTTACTGGCTAGCTACAGTGGCTAGCTTTGCAAACGAACTAGCTAACGAACATCAACACACACTGGAGGAGTTACTGGCTAGCTACAGTGGCTAGCTTAGCTAACGAACATCAACACACACTGGAGGAGTTAATGGCTAGCTACAGTGGCTAGCTTTGATAACGAACATCAACACACACTGGAGGAGTTACTGGCTAGCTACAGTGGCTAGCTTTGATAACGAACTAGCTAACGAACATCAACACACACTGGAGGAGTTACTGGCTAGCTACAGGGGCTAGCTTAGCTAACGAACATCAACACACACTGGAGGAGTTACTGGCTAGCTACAGTGGCTAGCTTTGATAACGAACATCAACACACACTGGAGGAGTTACTGGCTAGCTACAGGGGCTAGCTTAGCTAACGAACATCAACACACACTGGAGGAGTTACTGGCTAGCTACAGGGGCTAGCTTTGATAACGAACTAGCTAACGAACATCAACACACACTGGAGGAGTTACTGGCTAGCTACAGGGGCTAGCTTAGCTAACGAACATCAACACACACTGGAGGAGTTACTGGCTAGCTACAGTGGCTAGCTTTGATAACGAACATCAACACACATTGGAGGAGTTACTGGCTAGCTACAGGGGCTAGCTTAGCTAACGAACATCAACACACACTGGAGGAGTTACTGGCTAGCTACAGTGGCTAGCTTAGCTAACGAACATCAACACACACTGGAGGAGTTACTGGCTAGCTACAGGGGCTAGCTTAGCTAACGAACATCAACACACACTGGAGGAGTTACTGGCTAGCTACAGGGGCTAGCTTAGCTAACGAACATCAACACACACTGGAGGAGTTACTGGCTAGCTACAGGGGCTAGCTTAGCTAACGAACATCAACACACACTGGAGGAGTTACTGGCTAGTGTTAAAAATTAGATATGTAGACGGGCGAGTCGGTCAAGGATCGATTCAGACAAGGTGGTAAATTGTATGACAAGCTACAGTTTATTCAGAGTGAAGATATCTAGAACAGCGTAATTACGGCTCTCCCGCTGGTTCGTACGGAACTGCAGACAAAAAGACCGATACAATCAGTACACCACTTATATATAGAACAGAAAGTAGGTTGATTCTGGAAGATCGGATCTTTGGATTGGTTCAGCTGGGGTGTAGTCTGTAGTCTTCCGCCATTGGCTCAGTTGTCTGTCCGTCATCGTAGAATCCTCTTCGGGCACACAATGTTCAGCTACAACGGAGATTATGTGTGTGCGCGCTGGTTTTGGCAATTAGTGTAATGCGGGAGCTATCCTGTAGGGGACCCCACAGGCTCTACTTTGAGTTGTAGCCCTTTATTAACAATAGTTTGGTCACCTGCATAAGAAATAGCATTTCTCTACACTAGCTACAGTGGCTAGCTTTGCAAACGAACTAGCTAACGAACATCAACACACACTGGAGGAGTTACTGGATAGCTACAGTGGCTAGCTTAGCTAACGAACATCAACACACACTGGAGGAGTTACTGGCTAGCTACAGTGGCTAGCTTAGCTAACGAACATCAACACACACTGGAGGAGTTACTGGCTAGCTACAGTGGCTTGCTTAGCTAACGAACTAGCTATGTCAGTCACAGCGCGCATGATCAGAATGATACATCAATCACAACCCCTTCTGTTAGTGTTCTAGAACCATGACGACCACAACCCCTTCTGTTAGTGTTCTAGAACCACGACGACCACAACCCCTTCTGTTAGTGTTCTAGAACCACGACGACCACAACCCCTTCTGTTAGTGTTCTAGAACCATGACGACCACAACACCTTCTGTTAGTGTTCTAGAACCATGATGACCACAACCCCTTCTGTTAGTGTTCTAGAACCATGACGACCACAACACCTTCTGTTAGTGTTCTAGAACCATGATGACCACAACCCCTTCTGTTAGTGTTCTAGAACCATGACGACCACAACCCCTTCTGTTAGTGTTCAGGAACCAATGACGACCACAACCCCTTCTGTTAGTGTTCTAGAACCATGACGACCACCACCCCCTCTGTTAGTGTTCTAGAACCATGACGACCACAACCCCTTCTGTTAGTGTTCAGGAACCATGACGACCACAACCCATTCTGTTAGTGTTCTAGAACCATGACGACCACAACCCCTTCTGTTAGTGTTCAGGAACCATGACGACCACAACCCCCTCTGTTAGTGTTCAGGAACCATGACGACCACAACCCCCTCTGTTAGTGTTCTAGAACCATGACGACCACAACCCCTTCTGTTCTGTCCGGCTGAGGGGTTGGATTGGTGAGAGATGCTGGCTCTTGTCCTGTTGGACATTAACAATACACTTTTCTCTTTTTAGATTCTCTCTCACTGTTTGTCTCTCTCCAGGTTCCCTACCTGAAGAAAGGAATGTCTGGGAGACCGACACGAACACTGGTAGAGTTCGCTGCTGGACTGGCCAACCAAGCCTGAAGACACACACCACACCTACACACACTGAGCTGGCTGGAGAAGGATTATTCTGTAGAGACAGAGACACTGGTACTGTGTAGAGTTACAGACTGCTTCCCAAATAGCACCTTATTCCCTCCCCATAGGAGTCTGGTCTAAAGTAGTGAACTAAATAGGGAATAGGATGCTATTTGGGATGTATCCTGAGTCATCTGGTAGTAGCCTGCTGTGCATCGAGAGGGCTGAAGAGGACATTTCCACCCCAGCACATGTAACTAATTCCCTCACTAGGCTAGTTTATAGCCTACATACGTATTCATTGAGAAACTGAATTTATGTAAATTGACAAGGTATATCGTATCCTACCCTACCAAAACAGTTTGCAGTCAGAGTGCAGTGGAACTGCATCCAAAATAAGTCATGTTTTAACTGCAGTTATTCTGCATTCACTGCAGTTATTCTGCATTCACTGCAGTTATTCTGCATTCACTGCAGTTATTCTGCATTCACTGCAGTTATTCTGCATTCACTGCAGTTATTCTGCACATTCACTGCAGTTATTCTGCATTCACTGCAGTTATTCTGCACATTCACTGCAGTTATTCTACATTCACTGCAGTTATTCTGCATTCACTGCAGTTATTCTGCATTCACTGCAGTTATTCTGCATTCACTGCTTCCACCGTCGACTTTACTCTTGTTTTGGAACGGTAACTACGCAAAGTGTTGTTGCTTAGCGACACTACGCAGTCCTTTATAACTGGCGTAGCATACGCAGGGTAAAAACCAGGCTTCAGTGACAGTATGTTAACCAACCTCTTCTGTCCAGTAGTTGTGGGAGAAACTAATGCTGAAGTCGGTGTGCACTTCTGCAACAAACAAACTGTCAAATATTATTATTATTGCCAATATTTACATGTCATTTAAATAAAACAACAAAAAACATTTTGGGGGATCAATGTGTCTTGTCACTATATTATAGTGTAAATGACAAATTGTTTTAATTTAGTAGAACCTATTAAATTCCTCAGCCAGTGTGGCATGTCCTAGTTGCTATATTTATCAACTTTTCAGACTACCCTGGCAACTTTTATTTTTTTAAACAGCACCTAGCAACAAATTTAGCTACTTTTAAAAATTAGTTTGGAACTTTTAGCAACTTTTGAAAAGTGACTCAAACGCACGCATTTCCCCCTCTGACATAAAAAACGATTTTCTCTGTCACACAACTCAGTCACAACACATGCCTGACTGCAATAGTGCATTGTGAGTGACGCCTGCAGAAAACCCAATGAATATAGTGGTTCACGAATGTTTGATCTTGAACAGAACTTACAACATCAATCAAAAGTGTACAGCCAGGAGAAGTACAGAAAAGAGTGGGACTGCACCTGAACAAATGTCAAACCATATTTATTTTGCCAGTCAATTTGAGTAACGTTTTTGCGTATTATACGTAATGATGCAAATTTTACGTTATCGCGCAATGACATCACAACGTCATTTAGTTGTCAACACTGCAAACAACCATCCAGTATGTCTTCCTCCATGGGCAGCGGGATGTTCCCCGGCCAGCAATCCGCTGGTCCTCACCCTGTCGGCGGCCCGGGTCAGCCGGGACTACTATCTGGAGCTCCGGGGAACAGGGTCCAGGGCCCCAACACTCTGGTAGACGACCTAGAGGCTTCTTTCGAGGTACGAGAGCAACAGCTAGCTGTGGTATAGCTAACGGAATGATACTAGCTAGCTGTGGTATAGCTAACGGAATGATACTAGCTAGCCGTGGTAAAGCTAATGTAATGATACTAGCTAGCCGTGGTAAAGCTAATGTAATGATACTAGCTAGCCGTGGTAAAGCTAATGTAATGATACTAGCTAGCCGTGGTATAGCTAACGGAATGATACTAGCTAGCCGTGGTATAGCTAACGGAATGATGCTAGCTAGCCGTGGTATAGCTAATGTAATGATACTAGCTAGCTGTGGTAAAGCTAACGGAATGATACTAGCTAGCCGTGGTAAAGCTAACGGAATGATACTAGCTAGCCGTGGTAAAGCTAATGTAATGATACTAGCTAGCCGTGGTATAGCTAACGGAATGATGCTAGCTAGCCGTGGTATAGCTAACGGAATGATGCTAGCTAGCCGTGGTATAGCTAATGTAATGATATTAGCTAGCTGTGGTAAAGCTAACGGAATGATACTAGCTAGCCGTGGTAAAGCTAATGTAATGATACTATCTAGCCGTGGTATAGCTAATGTAATGTAATGATACTAGCTAGCCGTGGTATAGCTAACGGAATGATACTAGCTAGCCGAACTAGTGTTACTAGCGTTAGCTAGCTACATTGTTGTTGTGCAGAGAGCAGTGCAGTCTGCTTAGGTGACAACGGCTCATCATAATGTCTGGAACAGAGCGAATGGCATCAAACACCTGGAAACCAAACCAATGTGTTTGATGTATTTAATACCATTTCATTGATTTACGCTCTAGTCATTACTACGAGCCCGTTCGCCCCAATTTAAAGTGCCACCAACCTGGGCTGCAAGCATACTTTGCGTCTCATGTTTTACTGGCTTTCCAGTACACAACTTGCACTTATATGTAACTCAATGTCATGTTATAGCTAGCTAAGTACATTTTATCTCTGGTCTGGCCTTACTGAAGCTAGCTAAGTGTTAGTCGTGAACTGTTAACCAGTTGTCTTGTGTCAGCAGGCTTGCTTTGCGTCCCTAGTGAGTCAAGACTACGTGAACGGAACCGACCAGGAGGAAATTCGGACAGGTGAGACCAGTAAAGTTCACGACCCAAAAGGGCACCGTATTCCCAGACGAGCTCCTAGGTGACCAACAACCATCCTCCTGGATAGCGACAGGGTATTAAATGGTTTTGTCCACCCCTGTTTTAACACCTGATTTAGCCAATCAGGGTCCAGATGAACAGCTGGTTGGTAGAAGCAGGTGTTTTACAGCAGGGCTGTAGCACAAGCCTGCACACCCAGTAATTCAGGAGGAGAGTTGGCTAGCCTTGGGGCAGTTAGCATTGTAAACAGTTTGAAACACATTCATTAAAAATAAATATTTATTTCATTACTTTGCTTATCTAGCTACAATTAACTGACTTGCATGTTGTGAGTGTCTCTCTCTCTCTAACCTGTCTGTTTCTCGGTCTCTCTCTCTCTAACCTGTCTCTCTCTAACCTGTCTCTCTCTCTCTAACCTGTCTCTCTCTAACCTGCCTGTTTCTCGGTCTCTCTCTCTCTAACCTGTCTCTCTCTCTCTAACCTGTCTCTCTCTCTCTAACCTGTCTCTCTCTCTCTAACCTGTCTCTCTAACCTGTCTCTCTCTCTCTAACCTGTCTCTCTCTCTCTAACCTGTCTGTTTCTCGGTCTCTCTCTCTCTAACCTGTCTCTCTCTCTCTAACCTGTCTCTCTCTCTCTAACCTGTCTGTTTCTCTCTCTCTAACCTGTCTCTCTCTAACCTGTCTGTTTCTCGGTCTCTCTCTCTCTAACCTGTCTCTCTCTAACCTGTCTGTTTCTCGGTCTCTCTCTCTCTAACCTGTCTCTCTCTAACCTGTCTGTTTCTCGGTCTCTCTCTCTCTAACCTGTCTCTCTCTAACCTGTCTCTCTCTAACCTCTCTCTCTCTCTCTAACCTGTCTCTCTCTAACCTGTCTGTTTCTCGGTCTCTCTCTCTCTAACCTGTCTGTTTCTCGGTCTCTCTCTCTAACCTGTCTGTTTCTCGGTCTCTCTCTCTCTAACCTGTCTGTTTCTCGGTCTCTCTCTCTCTAACCTGTCTGTTTCTCGGTCTCTCTCTCTCTAACCTGTCTGTTTCTCGGTCTCTCTCTCTCTAACCTGTCTGTTTCTCGGTCTCTCTCTCTCTAACCTGTCTGTTTCTCGGTCTCTCTCTCTCTAACCTGTCTGTTTCTCGGTCTCTCTCTCTCTAACCTGTCTGTTTCTCGGTCTCTCTCTCTCTAACCTGTCTCTCTCTCTCTAACCTGTCTCTCTCTCTCTAACCTGTCTCTCTCTCTAACCTGTCTCTCTCTAACCTGCCTGTCTCTCTCTCTCTAACCTGTCTCTCTCTAACCTGTCTGTTTCTCGGTCTCTCTCTCTCTAACCTGTCTGTTTCTCGGTCTCTCTCTCTCTAAACCTGTCTCTCTCTCTCTAACCTGTCTCTCTCTCTCTAACCTGTCTCTCTCTAACCTGTCTGTTTCTCGGTCTCTCTCTCTAACCTGTCTCTCTCTAACCTGCCTGTCTCTCTCTCTCTAACCTGTCTCTCTCTAACCTGTCTGTTTCTCGGTCTCTCTCTCTCTAACCTGTCTGTTTCTCGGTCTCTCTCTCTCTAACCTGTCTCTCTCTCTCTAACCTGTCTCTCTCTCTCTAACCTGTCTCTCTCTCTCTAACCTGTCTCTCTCTCTCTCTAACCTGTCTCTCTCTCTCTCTAACCTGTCTCTCTCTCTCTAACCTGTCTCTCTCTCTCTAACCTGTCTCTCTCTCTCTAACCTGTCTCTCTCTCTCTAACCTGTCTCTCTCTCTCTAACCTGTCTCTCTCTAACCTGCCTGTTTCTCGGTCTCTCTCTCTCTAACCTGTCTCTCTCTCTCTCTAACCTGTCTCTCTCTCTCTAACCTGTCTCTCTAACCTGTCTCTCTCTCTCTAACCTGTCTCTCTCTCTCTAACCTGTCTGTTTCTCGGTCTCTCTCTCTCTAACCTGTCTCTCTCTCTCTAACCTGTCTCTCTCTCTCTAACCTGTCTGTTTCTCGGTCTCTCTCTCTCTAACCTGTCTCTCTCTAACCTGTCTGTTTCTCGGTCTCTCTCTCTCTAACCTGTCTCTCTCTAACCTGTCTGTTTCTCGGTCTCTCTCTCTCTAACCTGTCTCTCTCTAACCTGTCTGTTTCTCGGTCTCTCTCTCTCTAACCTGTCTCTCTCTAACCTGTCTCTCTCTAACCTCTCTCTCTCTCTCTAACCTGTCTGTTTCTCGGTCTCTCTCTCTCTAACCTGTCTGTTTCTCGGTCTCTCTCTCTCTAACCTGTCTGTTTCTCGGTCTCTCTCTCTCTAACCTGTCTGTTTCTCGGTCTCTCTCTCTCTAACCTGTCTGTTTCTCGGTCTCTCTCTCTCTAACCTGTCTGTTTCTCGGTCTCTCTCTCTCTAACCTGTCTGTTTCTCGGTCTCTCTCTCTCTAACCTGTCTGTTTCTCGGTCTCTCTCTCTCTAACCTGTCTGTTTCTCGGTCTCTCTCTCTCTAACCTGTCTGTTTCTCGGTCTCTCTCTCTCTACCTGTCTGTCTCGTCTCTCTCTCTAACCTGTCTCTCTCTCTAACCTGTCTCTCTCTCTCTAACCTGTCTCTCTCTCTCTAACCTGTCTCTCTCTAACCTGTCTGTTTCTCGGTCTCTCTCTCTCTAACCTGTCTCTCTCTAACCTGCCTGTCTCTCTCTCTCTAACCTGTCTCTCTCTAACCTGTTCTGTTTCTCGGTCTCTCTCTCTCTAACCTGTCTCTCTCTAACCTGCCTGTTTCTCGGTCTCTCTCTCTCTAACCTGTCTCTCTCTCTCTAACCTGTCTCTCTCTAACCTGTCTGTTTCTCGGTCTCTCTCTCTCTAACCTGTCTCTCTCTCTCTAACCTGTCTCTCTCTCTCTAACCTGTCTCTCTCTCTCTAACCTGTCTCTCTCTCTCTAACCTGTCTCTCTCTCTCTAACCTGTCTCTCTCTCTCTAACCTGTCTCTCTCTCTCTCTTCTAACCTGTCTCTCTCTCTCTAACCTGTCTCTCTCTCTCTAACCTGTCTCTCTCTCTCTAACCTGTCTCTCTCTCTCTAACCTGTCTCTCTCTCTCTAACCTGTCTGTTTCTCGGTCTCTCTCTCTCTAACCTGTCTCTCTCTCTCTAACCTGTCTCTCTCTCTCTAACCTGTCTGTTTCTCGGTCTCTCTCTCTCTAACCTGTCTCTCTCTCTCTAACCTGTCTCTCTCTCTCTAACCTGTCTCTCTCTCTCTAACCTGTCTCTCTCTCTCTAACCTGTCTCTCTCTAACCTGCCTGTCTCTCTCTCTCTAACCTGTCTCTCTCTAACCTGTCTGTTTCTCGGTCTCTCTCTCTCTAACCTGTCTCTCTCTAACCTGTCTGTTTCTCGGTCTCTCTCTCTCTAACCTGTCTCTCTCTAACCTGCCTGTCTCTCTCTCTCTAACCTGTCTCTCTCTAACCTGTCTGTCTCCCCAGGTGTGGATCAGTGTATTCAGAAGTTTCTGGATGTCGCCAGACAGACAGAATGTTTCTTCCTGCAGAAGCGTCTTCAGTTATCAGTCCAGAAACCCGACCAGGTGGTCAAAGAGGTAGGTGGTACTATATACCAGGGGTATTCAATTCTTACCCTACCAGCTGTCCCAGGTCTAAATCAGTCCAGAAACCTGACCAGGTGGTCAAAGAGGTAGGTGATACTGTATACCAGGGGTATTCAATTCTTACCCTATCAGGTGGTCAAAGAGGTAGGTGATACTGTATACCAGGGGTATTCAATTCTTACCCTACCAGGTGGTCAAAGCTTTGCTGTTCTACATGGCCATTTAATAGCACCCACCTGGTGTCCCAGTTCTAAATCAGTCCCTGATTAGAGGGGAACAATGGGGGAGAGAAACCAGTGGAAATGGGTTCTAGAATTTGATAACTCTATATGGATTAGGGTGAAGTTGCCACTAGATGCTGATCTTGGGTCAGTGTTACATTTTCCCCACTAATAGTTAATGTTAGGATTGGGGGAGGGGAGGCTTATCTTAGATCTGTGCCTAAGGGGAAACTTCACCAGTATGGGGATATTCTGGTGTTAGGACAGCCTCCCTCTTCTGTTAACAGCTAGTCCATCTCTTCTCCCTCTCTTCTCTCCAGGATGTGTCTGAGCTGCGAAATGAACTCCAGAGGAAAGAGCTGCTTGTTCAGAAACACCTGTCTAAGCTGCACCACTGGCAGCAGGTACGTCCTCCGTGACACGGAAACTGATAAGTTGTTGAGGAGTGTGTAAATGTGTTAGTAGACCAACAGAAGGCTGTCCTCCCTTCCTCCATAGCCTCCTTTAGGCCAGGAAGCAGAGTCCTCCATAGCCTCCTTTTGGCCAGGAAGCAGAGTCCTCCCCTCCTCCATAGCCTCCTTTTAACCAGGAAGCAGAGTCCTCCCCTCCTCCATGGCCTCCTTTAGGCCAGGAAGCAGAGTCCTCCATGGCCTCCTTTTGGCCAGGAAGCAGAGTCCTCCATAGCCTCCTTTTGGCCAGGAAGCAGAGTCCTCCATAGCCTCCTTTTGGCCAGGAAGCAGAGTCCTCCATAGCCTCCTTTTGGCCAGGAAGCAGAGTCCTCCATAGCCTCCTGTTGGCCAGGAAGCAGAGTCCTCCATAGCCTCCTTTTGGCCAGGAAGCAGAGTCCTCCATAGCCTCCTTTTGGCCAGGAAGCAGAGTCCTCCATAGCCTCCTTTTGGCCAGGAAGCAGAGTCCTCCATAGCCTCCTTTTGGCCAGGAAGCAGAGTCCTCCATAGCCTCCTTTTGGCCAGGAAGCAGAGTCCTCCATAGCCTCCTTTAGGCCAGGAAGCAGAGTCCTCCCCTCCTCCATAGACTCCTTTAGGCCGGGAAGCAGAGTCCTCCCCTCCTCCATAGACTCCTTTTAACCGGGAAGCAGAGTCCTCCCTTCCTCCATAGCCTCCTTTAGGCCAGGAAGCAGAGTCCTCCCTTCCTCCATAGCCTCCTTTAGGCCAGGAAGCAGAGTCCTCCCCTCCTCCATAGCCTCCTTTTGACCAGGAAGCAGAGTCCTCCCCTCCTCCATAGCCTCCTTTTAACCAGGAAGCAGAGTCCTCCCCTCCTTCATAGCCTCCTTTAGGCCAGGAAGCAGAGTCCTCCCCTCCTCGATAGCCTCCTTTAGGCCAGGAAGCAGAGTCCTCCCCTCCTCGATAGCCTCCTTTAGGCCAGGAAGCAGAGTCCTCCCCTCCTCCATAGCCTCCTTTTAACCAGGAAGCAGAGTCCTCCCCTCCTCCATAGCCTCCTTTTGACCAGGAAGCAGAGTCCTCCATAGCCTCCTTTTGGCCAGGAAGCAGAGTCCTCCATGGCCTCCTTTAGGCCAGGAAGCAGAGTCCTCCCCTCCTCCATAGCCTCCTTTAGGCCAGGAAGCAGAGTCCTCCCCTCCTCCATAGACTCCTTTTAACCGGGAAGCAGAGTCCTCCCTTCCTCCATAGCCTCCTTTAGGCCAGGAAGCAGAGTCCTCCCTTCCTCCATAGCCTCCTTTAGGCCAGGAAGCAGAGTCCTCCCCTCCTCCATAGCCTCCTTTTGACCAGGAAGCAGAGTCCTCCCCTCCTCCATAGCCTCCTTTTAACCAGGAAGCAGAGTCCTCCCCTCCTCCATAGCCTCCTTTAGGCCAGGAAGCAGAGTCCTCCCCTCCTCGATAGCCTCCTTTAGGCCAGGAAGCAGAGTCCTCCCCTCCTCGATAGCCTCCTTTAGGCCAGGAAGCAGAGTCCTCCCCTCCTCCATAGCCTCCTTTTAACCAGGAAGCAGAGTCCTCCCCTCCTCCATAGCCTCCTTTTGACCAGGAAGCAGAGTCCTCCATAGCCTCCTTTTGGCCAGGAAGCAGAGTCCTCCATGGCCTCCTTTAGGCCAGGAAGCAGAGTCCTCCCCTCCTCCATAGCCTCCTTTAGGCCAGGAAGCAGAGTCCTCCCCTCCTCCATAGCCTCCTTTAGGCCAGGAAGCAGAGTCCTCCCCTCCTCCATAGCCTCCTTTAGGCCAGGAAGCAGAGTCCTCCCCTCCTCCATAGCCTCCTTTAGGCCAGGAAGCAGAGTCCTCCCCTCCTCCATAGCCTCCTTTAGGCCAGGAAGCAGAGTCCTCCCCTCCTCCATAGCCTCCTTTAGGCCAGGAAGCAGAGTCCTCCCCTCCTCCATAGCCTCCTTTAGGCCAGGAAGCAGAGTCCTCCCCTCCTCCATAGCCTCCTTTAGGCCAGGAAGCAGAGTCCTCCCCTCCTCCATAGCCTCCTTTAGGCCAGGAAGCAGAGTCCTCCCCTCCTCCATAGCCTCCTTTAGACCAGGAAGCAGAGTCATCCCCTCCTCGACAGCCTCCTTTAGGCCAGGAAGCAGAGTCCTCCCCTCCTCCATAGCCTCCTTTTGACCAGGAAGCAGAAGTGTATTCTACATGAGTCCTTCACGGAAGGCTTTTGACCAGGAAGCAGAAGTGTATTCTACATGAGTCCTTCACTGAAGGCTTTTGACCAGGAAGCAGAAGTGTAGTCTACATGAGTCCTTCACGGAAGGCTTTTGACCAGGAAGCAGAAGTGTATTCTACATGAGTCCTTCACGGAAGGCTTTTGACCAGGAAGCAGAAGTGTATTCTACATGAGTCCTTCACGGAAGGCTTTTAACCAGGAAGCAGAGTCCTCCATAGCCTCCTTTTGACCAGGAAGCAGAAGTGTATTCTACATGAGTCCTTCACGGAAGGCTTTTGACCAGGAAGCAGAAGTGTATTCTACATGAGTCCTTCACGGAAGGCTTTTGACCAGGAAGCAGAAGTGTATTCTACATGAGTCCTTCACGGAAGGCTTTTGAAATCTGACACTCCCCCTTTGTTTTCTGGGAGGAGAAATGCTACTTCTCCTTTTATCCTGAAATGTCTTGTACAACTCTACACTAGTTTATCACTTTACACCTTTCATGTTGCGACCCCTGGAAACATAATTTACCTGTGGAGGAGTCTCATTTCATACAAGTGCGTTTTAGTCCACTTTCTCTCTTCGATTTACCTTTGACCTTTTTGGAAAGGAGACGAGAGCGGACGGAGGAGTTGATTAAATCTAATTGAGAATAGGCCGTGGTCTACTTTGCTGGCTCAGTGCCGCATCACTTCCTGGATCCTGTCTCATTCTGTTTTTGAATGGGCTTCAAGAATATATCAAATTGATGAAAATGCGGTCCTTTAAGATATATAGGTGACATATCAGGTCTGTAGGTAATGTGTCTGGTCCAGCATCATGGTAACATGTCTGTCTGTAGGTAATGTGTCTGGTCCAGCATCATGGTAACATGTCTGTCTGTCTGTCTGTAGTTAATATAATGTCTGGTCCAGCATCATGGTAACATGTCTGTCTGTCTGTAGTTAATATAATGTCTGGTCCAGCATCATGATAACATGTCTGTCTGTAGTTAATATAATGTCTGGTCTGTAGTTCATGTCTGTTCTGTCTGTAGTTAATATCATGTCTGTAGTTAATATAATGTCTGGTCTGTAGTTAATGTCTGTTCTGTCTGTAGGTTCTGGAGGATGTCAGTGTCCAGCATCGTAAACCGCCAGATCTCCCTCCACCTGGACCCCTGGCCTTCCTGGAACAGGCCTCAGCTAGTCTACCTGCTGCACCACTCAAACAGACCTAACACACACACACCTCTCTCTCTCCACCTGGACCCCTGGCCTTCCTGGAACAGGCCTCAGCTAGTCTACCTGCTGCACCACTCAAACAGACCTAACACACACACACCTCTCTCTCTCCACCTGGACCCCTGGCCTTCCTGGAACAGGCCTCAGCTAGTCTACCTGCTGCACCACTCAAACAGTCCTAACACACACCCCTCTCTCTCTTCTGGAAAGTACATCATCTTTGTTTTCTTTTTGACTTGTGTAAATATTTCTGAGTCTGTTTTTTTTTTTGCTGACAGGATGAGTGAGTTTGGATCAGAACACCACCTGTTGTTTTGTCCTGACAGAATAAATGAGTTTGGATCAGAACACCACCTGTTGTTTTGTCCTGACAGAATAAATGAGTTTGGATCAGAACACCACCTGTTGTTTTGTCCTGACAGAATAAATGCGTTTGGATCAGAACGAAAATCAATCTAAGAAAGATGTCGAAATGATTTACCATCTTTTTAGTTAGTCTTTGTCAAGGTGCCAATGATTTTGGACGTTATGGACAGACGTTGATCTGACGGTGAACGAGATAATTGGTTTATGTGACCGTGTGTTCTGTATAGATCTTGTGATGTCACTATTAGAGGTCGACCGATTAATCGGAATGGCCGATTTAATTAGGGCCGATTTCAAGTTTTCATACCTATCGGTAATTTTGGGTGCTGATTTAAAAAAATAAAGGTAAAATGACGGCCCTAGGAACGGTGGGTTAACTGGTCTAGGAACGGTGGGTTAACTGGTCTAGGAACGGTGGGTTAACTGGTCTAGGAACAGTGGGTTAACTGGTCTAGGAACAGTGGGTTAACTGGTCTAGGAACAGTGGGGTTAACTGGTCTAGGAACAGTGGGGTTAACTGGTCTAGGAACAGTGGGGTTAACTGGTCTAGGAACAGTGGGGTTAACTGGTCTAGGAACAGTGGGGTTAACTGGTCTAGGAACGGTGGGTTAACTGGTCTAGGAACAGTGGGGTTAACTGGTCTAGGAACAGTGGGGTTAACTGGTCTAGGAACAGTGGGTTAACTGGTCTAGGAACAGTGGGTTAACTGGTCTAGGAACAGTGGGTTAACTGGTCTAGGAACAGTGGGTTAACTGGTCTAGGAACAGTGGGGTTAACTGGTCTAGGAACAGTGGGGTTAACTGGTCTAGGAACGGTGGGTTAACTGGTCTAGGAACAGTGGGTTAACTGGTCTAGGAACGGTGGGTTAACTGGTCTAGGAACAGTGGGTTAACTGGTCTAGGAACAGTGGGGTTAACTGGTCTAGGAACAGTGGGGTTAACTGGTCTAGGAACAGTGGGGTTAACTGGTCTAGGAACAGTGGGGTTAACTGGTCTAGGAACAGTGGGGTTAACTGGTCTAGGAACAGTGGGGTTAACTGGTCTAGGAACAGTGGGGTTAACTGGTCTAGGAACAGTGGGGTTAACTGGTCTAGGAACAGTGGGGTTAACTGGTCTAGGAACAGTGGGTTAACTGGTCTAGGAACAGTGGGTTAACTGGTCTAGGAACAGTGGGTTAACTGGTCTAGGAACAGTGGGTTAACTGGTCTAGGAACAGTGGGGTTAACTGGTCTAGGAACAGTGGGGTTAACTGGTCTAGGAACAGTGGGGTTAACTGGTCTAGGAACAGTGGGGTTAACTGGTCTAGGAACAGTGGGGTTAACTGGTCTAGGAACAGTGGGGTTAACTGGTCTAGGAACAGTGGGGTTAACTGGTCTAGGAACAGTGGGGTTAACTGGTCTAGGAACAGTGGGGTTAACTGGTCTAGGAACAGTGGGGTTAACTGGTCTAGGAACAGTGGGGTTAACTGGTCTAGGAACAGTGGGGTTAACTGGTCTAGGAACAGTGGGGTTAACTGGTCTAGGAACAGTGGGGTTAACTGGTCTAGGAACAGTGGGGTTAACTGGTCTAGGAACAGTGGGGTTAACTGGTCTAGGAACAGTGGGGTTAACTGGTCTAGGAACAGTGGGGTTAACTGCCTTGTTCAGGGGCAGAATGACAGATTTGGCAGGCAAGGAATGTAGGTTGGCAGGCAATATTAACCAGGTGAAATTGTGTCACTTCTCTTGCGTTCATTGCACACAGAGTCAGGGTATATGCAACAGTTTGGGCAGCCTGGCTCATTGCGAACAAATTTGCCAGATTTTTACGTAATTGTGACATGACATTGAAGGTTGTGCAATGTAACAAGAATATTTAGACTTATGGATGCCACCCGTTAGATAAAATACCAAACGGTTCCGTATTTCACTGAAAGAATAAACGTTTTGTTTTCGAAATTATAGTTCCCAGATTTGACCATATTAATGACCGAAGGCTCGTATTTCTGTGTGTTATTATGTTATAACTAAGTCTATGATTTGATAGAGCAGTCTGACTGAGCGATGGTAGGCAGCAGCAGGCTCGTAAACATTCATTCAAACACTTTCGTGCGTTTTGCCAGCAGCTCTTCACTGTGCGTCAAGCATTGCGCTATTTATGACTTGAAGCATATCAACTCCCGAGATGAGGCTGGTGTAACCGATGTGAAATGGCTAGCTAGTTAGCGCGTGCTAATAGCGTTTCAAATGTCACTCGCTCTGAGCCTTCTAGTAGTTGTTCCCCTTGCTCTGCATGGGTAACGCTGCTTCGAGGGTGGCTGTCGTTGTGTTCCTGGTTCGAGCCCAGGTAGGGGCGAGGAGAGGGACGGAAGCTATACTGTTACACTGGCAATACTAAAGTGCCTATAAGAACATCCAATAGTCAAAGGTTAATGAAATACAAATGGTATAGAGGGAAATAGTCCTATAATTCCTATAACAACTACAACCTAAAACGTCTTACCTGGTAATATTGAAGACTCGTGTTAAAAGGAACCACCAGCTTTCATATGTTCTCATGTTCTGAGCAAGGAACTGAAACGTTAGCTTTCTTACATGGCACATATTGCGCTTTTACTTTCTTTTCCAACACTGTTTTTGCATTATTTAAACCAAATGGAACATGTTTCATTATTTACTTGAGGCTAAATGGATTTTTTTGATGGATTATATTAAGTTAAAATAAGTGTTCATTCAGTATTGTTGTAATTGTCATTATTACATTTTTTTTTTTACAAAATCGGCCGATTAATATCGCCTTATATGGTCTTTTTTGGGTCCTCCAATAATCGTATCGGTATCGGCGTTGAAAAATCATAATTGGTCGACCTCTAGTCACTATTCAACGGTTTGATTAGTTCAGGTGTATTATTGCTGGGTTAGAACCAATATGTACTGGATCAGGTATGTTACTGCTGGGTTAGAACCAATATGTGCTGCGTCAGGTAGGTTACTGCTGGGTTAGAACCAACATGTGCTCCATAATGGGTCTGGTCCAATGTGGATCTCCCCTGCTCTCCCTGGAGGGGGAGAGAGAGACCAATGGACACCTCTGTTACTCTTTGTAAAGTTAGCTGGTTACAGAACACACACGCTCATACACCCACACCCACCACCCCATCCTCTCTCCTCCTACTTGTCTGTATAACGCTTCGACGTTATGAAAGCCCTGCTGCTCGCTGATTGGTCGTTGCTTTAGGAACTCCGCGTCTCACTATCATCACTCCATTCCCGGGGCCAATCAGAGCGCCCGCTCGGCCCCCTGACGTCAGTCTCCTCTCCCCTCGTCCAATCAGGCTCGTAGATAATACTGTACTAGTCGCCACACGGCAGCCTCTCACTCAGGTAGACGGACCCACAGCTGCACCAAGGTAATATATGAAGATATTAAATTCATGTTCTTAAATCTATTCTAAAACGAAACATTTGTTTTATATTTTAACGCAGAGGTAACTTTTTCGGTCTAATGCCAGATAGGGCTTAATACCGACTGTTGCGTTAGATGGGTCAGATATACCGTGCTGTAAAGCTTTATACGTGTTTAGGTGCGGTGTTATGTTGTAGTTGTTGTTCACCGGACAAATAACGAGACAAAGTAGCCAACGATCAGATAAATGCACAACGGTAAGAGAAACTCGGTGCGAAGAGAAGTCTAGGTATCTAACCGACGCAGGAATGAAACATTGCTCGCCTTCCCAAAGGGACACTGAAGTCTTCCAGCTGTATTGTTTTAGTCTGTATTTAACCGAGTTGACAAAACAATACCGTTTTTATTTTAAACACTCCTGTAAATCGGCAAGTTGAATGTTTCTATAACATCTAGTGAGGATTGTAAAAACCTTTTTACGGACATTTTTTCACTCTAATAATTCGCATGATCCAGTTCATCAGACTGTTATTGGACATAAGAAGTGTTGAGTCTGTAACGGCTCGATAACATAATAATGGGTCTGGTTCAATATGGATCTCAACTCCGTGACATTGTTACGCAAGCAGTCATATTCCATACTGGTGATCACATCTGTACACAGTAATAATCATATTTCATTTGTACACATGAACCCCTTTCTCCTGAATAATTGTTGTTTTCATCTTGTTTATTTCTTGTCATTTTTTGCAGTATGTTATAAAATCCCTTCTCTTTTATTGTTAAAAAAATAAATAATCAAAATATATTTTATATTTGAGATTCTTCAAAGTAGTCACCCTTTGCCTTGATGACAGCTTTGCACACTCTTGGCATTCTCCCAACCAGCTTCATGAGGTAGTCACCTGGAATGCATTTCAATTAACAGGTGTGCCTTGTTAAAAGTTCATTTGTGGTATTTCTTTCATTCTTAATGCTTTTGAGCCAATCAGTTGTGTTGTGACAAGGTGGGGGTGGTATACAGAAGATACTATTTGACCAAATAGGGCTAAGTCCTTATTATGGCAAGAACAGCTCAAATAAGCAAAGATAAACAACAGTCCATCATTTCTTTAAGACATGAAGGTCAGTCAATACGGAACATTTCAAGAACTAAAAGTTTCTTCAAGTGCTATGATGAAACTGGCTCTCATGAGGACCGCCACAGGAATGGAAGACCCAGAGTTACCTCTGCTACACAGGATAAGTTCATTAGAGTTACCATCCTCAGATTGCAGCCCAAATAAATGCTTCACAGAGTTCAAGTAACAGACACATCTCAACATCAACTGTTCAGAGGAGACTGTGTGAACCAGGCCTTCATGGTTGAATTGTTGCAAAGAAACCACTACTAAAGGACACCAATAATAAGAAGAGACTTGCTTGGGCCAAGAAACACAAGCAGTGGACATTAGACCGGTGGAAGTCTGTCCTTTGGTCTAATGAGTCCAATGGTTCCAACCGCCATGTCTTTGTGAGACACAGATCAGGTGAACGGATGATCTCTGCCTGTGTGGTTCCCACCGTGAAACATGGAGGAGGAGGTGTGATTGTGGGGGGGTGCTTTGCTGGTGACACTGTCTGTGATTTATTTAGAATTCAAGGCACACTTAACCAGCATGGCTACCACAGCATTCTGCAACGATACGCCATCCTATCTGGTTTGGGCTTAGTGGGACTTGTTTTTCAACAGGGCAATGACCCAACACACCTCCAGGCTGTGTCAGGGCTATTTGTGATGGAGAGCATCAGATGACCTGGCCTCCACAATCACCCAACCTCAACCCAAATGAGATGGTTTAGGATGAGTTGGACCGCAGAGTGAAGGAAAAACAGACGACAAGTGCTCAGCATATGTGGGAACTCCTTCAAGACGGTTGGAAAAGCATTCTAGCTGTCATCAAGGCAAAGGGTGGTTACTTTGAAGAATCTCAAATATAAAATATATTTACTACATGATTCCATATGTGTTATTTCATAGTTCTGATGTCTTCACTATTATTCTACAATGTAGAAAATAGTAAAAACAAAGAAAAACCCTTGAATGAGTAGGTGTGTCCACACTTTTGACTGGAACTATATGTCCTGGTTAGTCCAGAGGTTTTCCCTGTATATTTCTGTATATATGTCCTGGTTAGTATAGAGGTTTTCCCTGTATATTTCTGTATATATGTCCTGGTTAGTATAGAGGTTTTCCCTGTATATTTCTGTATATATGTCCTGGTTAGTATAGAGGTTTTCTCTGTATATTTCTGTATATATGTCCTGGTCTAGAGGTTTTCCCTGTATATTTCTGTATATATGTCCTGGTTAGTCCAGAGGTTTTCCCTGTATATTTCTGTATATATGTCCTGGTCTAGAGGTTTTCCCTGTATATTTCTGTATATATGTCCTGGTTAGTATAGAGGTTTTCCCTGTATATATGTCCTGGTTAGTCCAGCGGTTTTCCCTGTATATTTCTGTATATATGTCCCGGTCGAGAGGTTTTCTCTGTATATTTCAATCCAGGTCTTTTTCCATCTTATTTATTTTGTGCAATTAATATTAATGTTTGTGTGTGTGTGTGTGTGTGTGCGTGTTCTCAGTGTTGTCTCCTCCCAGCCCATCCCCACCAGCCAATCAGAATGGAGGTGAACAGTACGGCCACCATCTTGTCCTCTGCCTTCCTGGCCGTGGAATATGTTGATGCTGTTTTACCTGACAACCCTCTTCAGCCTTCACTACAATACGCCTGGGGGTAATATTGCTATACTATTACTATACTACTAATATACTGCTACTATACTACTACTACTACTGTACTGCTGCTAAACTTCTATACTATTAGTGTACTATTGCTTTAGTACTACTAATATACTACTACTACTAAACTACTGTACTACTATAACCCTACTATACTATTACTACTAATATACTACTACTACTGCTACTACTAATACACTCCTATACTACTACGATGCTGCGACTAGAATACTACTATACTACTACTTCCACTATACTGCTGCTATACAGCTACACCTATAATACTACTACTAATACTACTGCCACTATACTGCTGCTATACAGCTACGCCTATAATACTACTACTAATACTACTGCCACTATACTGCTGCTATACAGCTACACCTATAATACTACTACTAATACTACTGCCACTATACTGCTGCTATACAGCTACACATATAATACTACTACTACTATAATACTACTGCTGCTATACAGCTACACCTATAATACTACTACTAATATAATACTACTGCCACTATACTGCTGCTATACAGCTACGCCTATAATACTACTACTAATATAATACTACTGCCACTATACTGCTGCTATACAGCTACGCCTATAATACTACTACTACTATAATACTACTGCCACTATACTGCTGCTATACAGCTACACCTATAATACTACTGCCACTATACTGCTGCTATACAGCTACGCCTATAATACTACTACTACTATAATACTACTGCTGCTGCTATACAGCTACACCTATAATACTACTACTAATATAATACTACTGCCACTATACTGCTGCTATACAGCTACGCCTATAATACTACTACTAATATAATACTACTGCCACTATACTGCTGCTATACAACTACACCTATAATACTACTGCCACTATACTGCTGCTATACAGCTACGCCTATAATACTACTGCTACTATACTGCTGCTATACAGCTACACCTATAATACTACTACTACTATAATACTACTACTACTGCCACTATACTGCTGCTATACAGCTACACCTATAATACTACTGCCACTATACTGCTGCTATACAGCTACGCCTATAATACTACTACTAATATAATACTACTGCCACTATACTGCTGCTATACAGCTACACCTATAATACTACTACTACTACTACTATAATACTACTGCCACTATACTGCTGCTATACAGCTACACCTATAATACTACTACTAATATAATACTACTGCCACTATACTGCTGCTATACAGCTACACCTATAATACTACTACTAATATAATACTACTGCCACTATACTGCTGCTATACAGCTACGCCTATAATACTACTACTAATATAATACTACTGCCACTATACTGCTGCTATACAGCTACGCCTATAATACTACTACTAATATAATACTACTGCTGCTATACAGCTACGCCTATAATACTACTACTACTATAATACTACTGCTGCTATACAGCTACGCCTATAATACTACTACTACTATAATACTACTACTACTGCCACTATACTGCTGCTATACAGCTACGCCTATAATACTACTACTAATATAATACTACTGCTGCTATACAGCTACGCCTATAATACTACTACTACTATACTGCTGCTATACAGCTACACCTATAATACTACTACTACTATAATACTACTGCCACTATACTGCTGCTATACAGCTACGCCTATAATACTCCTACTACTATAATACTACTGCCACTATACTGCTGCTATACAGCTACACCTATAATACTACTACTACTATAATACTACTGCCACTATACTGCTGCTATACAGCTACGCCTATAATATTACTACTACTATAATACTACTGCCACTATACTGCTGCTATACAGCTACGCCTAT
The DNA here is from genome assembly GCF_002021735.2 of Oncorhynchus kisutch. Classification (NCBI taxonomy): domain Eukaryota; kingdom Metazoa; phylum Chordata; class Actinopteri; order Salmoniformes; family Salmonidae; genus Oncorhynchus; species Oncorhynchus kisutch. Next base: position 18,592,114 of record NW_022261985.1, on the reverse strand, counting down.
AATACTACTACTACTACTATAATACTACTGCCACTATACTGCTGCTATACAGCTACACCTATAATACTACTGCCACTATACTGCTGCTATACAGCTACGCCTATAATACTACTACTAATATAATACTACTGCCACTATACTGCTGCTATACAGCTACGCCTATAATACTACTACTACTATAATACTACTGCCACTATACTGCTGCTATACAGCTACACCTATAATACTACTGCCACTATACTGCTGCTATACAGCTACGCCTATAATACTACTACTACTATAATACTACTGCCACTATACTGCTGCTATACAGCTACACCTATAATACTACTACTAATATAATACTACTGCCACTATACTGCTGCTATACAGCTACACCTATAATACTACTACTAATATAATACTACTGCCACTATACTGCTGCTATACAGCTACACCTATAATACTACTACTAATATAATACTACTGCCACTATACTGCTGCTATACAGCTACACCTATAATACTACTACTACTATAATACTACTGCCACTATACTGCTGCTATACAGCTACACCTATAATACTACTACTAATATAATACTACTGCCACTATACTGCTGCTATACAGCTACGCCTATAATACTACTACTAATATAATACTACTGCCACTATACTGCTGCTATACAGCTACGCCTATAATACTACTACTAATATAATACTACTGCTGCTATACAGCTACGCCTATAATACTACTACTACTATAATACTACTGCTGCTATACAGCTACGCCTATAATACTACTACTACTGCCACTATACTGCTGCTATACAGCTACGCCTATAATACTACTACTAATATAATACTACTGCTGCTATACAGCTACGCCTATAATACTACTACTACTATACTGCTGCTATACAGCTACACCTATAATACTACTACTACTATAATACTACTGCCACTATACTGCTGCTATACAGCTACGCCTATAATACTCCTACTACTATAATACTACTGCCACTATACTGCTGCTATACAGCTACACCTATAATACTACTACTACTATAATACTACTGCCACTATACTGCTGCTATACAGCTACGCCTATAATACTACTACTACTATAATACTACTGCCACTATACTGCTGCTATACAGCTACGCCTATAATACTACTACTACTATAATACTACTGCCACTATACTGCTGCTATACAGCTACACCTATAATACTACTACTACTATAATACTACTGCCACTATACTGCTGCTATACAGCTACGCCTATAATACTACTACTACTATAATACTACTGCCACTATACTGCTGCTATACAGCTACACCTATAATACTACTACTACTATAATACTACTGCCACTATACTGCTGCTATACAGCTACACCTATAATACTACTACTAATATAATACTACTGCCACTATACTGCTGCTATACAGCTACACCTATAATACTACTACTACTATAATACTACTGCCACTATACTGCTGCTATACAGCTACGCCTATAATACTACTACTAATATAATACTACTGCCACTATACTGCTGCTATACAGCTACACCTATAATACTACTACTAATATAATACTACTGCTGCTATACAGCTACACCTATAATACTACTGCCACTATACTGCTGCCACTATACTGCTGCTATACAGCTACACCTATAATACTACTGCCACTATACTGCTGCCACTATACTGCTGCTATACAGCTACACCTATAATACTACTGCCACTACTACTGCTGCTATACAGCTACGCCTATAATACTACTGCCACTATACTGCTGCTATACAGCTACGCCTATAATACTACTACTACTATAATACTACTGCCACTATACTGCTGCTATACAGCTACACCTATAATACTACTACTAATATAATACTACTGCTGCTATACAGCTACACCTATAATACTACTACTACTATAATACTACTGCCACTATACTGCTGCTATACAGCTACACCTATAATACTACTACTACTACTACTACTACTACTATTACTACTATTACTACTACTACTCCTCCTACTACACTACTACAGTTTTACCTGCAGCCTTCACGACAGCACACCTGGGGGTAATACTACTATAATGACTGACTGGCTGATTGAATGACTGGCTGACGAGCTGACTACACAACGTTCCAGGCAGTGACTGGTTGACGAGCTGACTACACAACGTTCCAGGCAGTGACTGGTTGACGAGCTGACTACACAACGTTCCAGGTAGTGACTGGTTGACGAGCTGACTACACAACGTTCCAGGCAGTGACTGGTTGACGAGCTGACTACACAACGTTCCAGGCAGTGACTGGTTGACGAGCTGACTACACAACGTTCCAGGCAGTGACTGGTTGACGAGCTGACTACACAACGTTCCAGGCAGTGACTGGTTGACGAGCTGACTACACAACGTTCCAGGTAGTGACTGGCTGACGAGCTGACTACACAACGTTCCAGGCAGTGACTGGTTGACGAGCTGACTACACAACGTTCCAGGTAGTGACTGGTTGACGAGCTGACTACACAACGTTCCAGGTAGTGACTGGTTGACGAGCTGACTACACAACGTTCCAGGTAGTGACTGGTTGACGAGCTGACTACACAACGTTCCAGGCAGTGACTGGTTGACGAGCTGACTACACAACGTTCCAGGCAGTGACTGGCTGACGAGCTGACTACACAACGTTCCAGGCAGTGACAGGCTGACGAGCTGACTACACAACGTTCCAGGCAGTGACTGGTTGACGAGCTGACTACACAACGTTCCAGGCAGTGACAGGCTGACGAGCTGACTACACAACGTTCCAGGCAGTGACTGGTTGACGAGCTGACTACACAACGTTCCAGGCAGTGACAGGCTGACGAGCTGACTACACAACGTTCCAGGTAGTGACTGGTTGACGAGCTGACTACACAACGTTCCAGGCAGTGACTGGCTGACGAGCTGACTACACAACGTTCCAGGCAGTGACTGGTTGACGAGCTGACTACACAACGTTCCAGGCAGTGACAGGCTGACGAGCTGACTACACAACGTTCCAGGCAGTGACTGGCTGACGAGCTGACTACACAACGTTCCAGGCAGTGACTGGTTGACGAGCTGACTACACAACGTTCCAGGCAGTGACAGGCTGACGAGCTGACTACACAACGTTCCAGGTAGTGACTGGTTGACGAGCTGACTACACAACGTTCCAGGCAGTGACTGGCTGACGAGCTGACTACACAACGTTCCAGGCAGTGACAGGCTGACGAGCTGACTACACAACGTTCCAGGCAGTGACTGGCTGACGAGCTGACTACACAACGTTCCAGGCAGTGACTGGCTGACGAGCTGACTACACAACGTTCCAGGCAGTGACAGGCTGACGAGCTGACTACACAACGTTCCAGGCAGTGACAGGCTGACGAGCTGACTACACAACGTTCCAGGCAGTGACTGGTTGACGAGCTGACTACACAACGTTCCAGGCAGTGACTGGTTGACGAGCTGACTACACAACGTTCCAGGCAGTGACTGGTTGACGAGCTGACTACACAACGTTCCAGGCAGTGACAGGCTGACGAGCTGACTACACAACGTTCCAGGCTGACGATGGACATGTTCTTAGACTCTTTGATTCATTGATTGATGTCTGTTGATCTCTGTCCACCAGGTATGTGAATGAGAACTACACTAAATTCCAGATCGCCACCTGGGGTTCTCTCATCGTCCATGAGGCCATCTACTTCCTGTTTTGTCTACCTGGTTTCCTGTTTCAGTTCCTTCCCTTCATGCAGAAGTACAAGATCCAACAGGTAGATCCAACAGGGTGTTAGATCCAACAGGTAGGGGGGAGGGGTGTTGTTAGATCTAACAGAGAGAGGAGGGGTGTTAGATACAACAGGTAAGGTGGGGTGTTAGATCCAACAGGTAGGGGAGGGTGTTAGATACAACAGGTAGGGGAGGGTGTTAGATACAACAGGTTGTGGAGGGTGTTAGATACAACAGGTAGGGAGGGTGTTAGATCCAACAGGTTGTGGAGGGTGTTAGATCCAACAGGTAAGGTGGGGTGTTAGATCCAACAGGTAGGGGAGGGTGTTAGATCCAACAGGTAAGGTGGGGTGTTAGATCCAACAGGTTGTGGAGGGTGTTAGATCCAACAGGTTGTGGAGGGTGTTAGATCCAACAGGTTGTGGAGGGTGTTAGATCCAACAGGTTGTGGAGGGTGTTAGATCCAACAGGTTGTGGAGGGTGTTAGATCCAACAGGTAGGGGAGGGTGTTAGATCCAACAGGTTGTGGAGGGTGTTAGATCCAACAGGTTGTGGAGGGTGTTAGATACAACAGGTAAGGTGGGGTGTTAGATCCAACAGGTTGTGGAGGGTGTTAGATCCAACAGGTTGTGGACGGTGTTAGATCCAACAGGTTGTGGAGGGTGTTAGATCCAACAGGTTGTGGAGGGTGTTAGATCCAACAGGTAGGGGAGGGTGTTAGATCCAACAGGTAGGGGAGGGTGTTAGATCCAACAGGTAGGGAGGGTGTTAGATCCAACAGGTTGTGGAGGGTGTTAGATCCAACAGGTAGGGGAGGGTGTTAGATCCAACAGGTAGGGGAGGGTGTTAGATCCAACAGGTAGGGGAGGGTGTTAGATCCAACAGGTAGGGGAGGGTGTTAGATCCAACAGGTTGGGGAGGGTGTTAGATCCAACAGGTTGTGGAGGGTGTTAGATCCAACAGGTAGGGGAGGGTGTTAGATCCAACAGGTAGGGGAGGGTGTTAGATGAAGAAGTGGAAGTTTTAACAATGATACTCCCTCCCTGTGTGTGTGTGTGTGTGTGTATACTGTGTGTGTGTGTGTGTGTATATATACTGTGTGTGTGTATATATACTGTGTGTGTGTAGGACAAGCCAGAGACGTGGGAGAAACAGTGGAGGTGTTTCAAGATGCTGCTGTTCAACCACTTCTGTATCCAGCTGCCCATGATCTGTGGAACGTACCACTTCACTGAGTTCTTCAGCATCCCCTACGACTGGGACAGCATGCCACGATGGTACGACCCAACACACACAACCTCCCCTACGACTGCGACAGCATGCCACGATGGTACGACCCAACACACACACAACCTCCCCTACAACTGGGACAGCATGCCACGATGGTACGACCCAACACACACAACCTCCCCTACGACTGGGACAGCATGCCACGATGGTACGACCCAACACACACACAACCTCCCCTACGACTGTGACAGCATGCCACGATGGTACGACCCAACACACACACAACCTCCCCTACGACTGGGACAGCATGCCGCGATGGTACGACCCAAAACACACACACACACACAACCTCCCCTACGACTGGGACAGCATGCCACGATGGTACGACCCAACACACACACAACCTCCCCTACGATTGGGACAGCATGCCACGATGGTACGACCCAACACACACACAACCTCCCCTACGACTGGGACAGCATGCCACGATGGTACGACCCAACACACACACACAACCTCCCCTACGA
>NW_022261985.1:18529097-18571597 GCF_002021735.2 Oncorhynchus kisutch | reverse complement strand
GTAAATATGTGTCTACTTCATTAACCCCCTAGGGTCAGTTAATGTATGAGTCTCCATGACAACAGCGATAGTGCTGTCTGCCACGCTGTCTGCCTGTCTGTCTGGTTGCTAGGCTACAGGTGTTAGGGTTACAGTATTATGGGGTGTACCTCTTACCTATAGTGATGTCACTACAGACCCCGTTGATTGACAGATGTAGGCTGAAGAACAGCAGGTGACGTGTGTGTGTACACCTTAGCCACGTACACCTGTGTGTGTGTGTGTGTGTGTGTGTGTGTGTGTGTGTGTGTGTGTGTGTGTGTGTGTGTGTGTGTGTGTGTGTGTGTGTGCGTGTGTGCGTGTGTGTGTGTGTGTGTGTGTGCGTGTGTGTGAGAGAGAGAGGTGAAGGTACAGTTGAATTCAGAAGTTTACGTACACTTAGCCTAATACATTTAAACTCAGTTTTTCACAGTTCTTGACATTTAATCCTTGTACAAATTCCCTGTCTTAGGTCAGTTAGGATCACCACTTTATTTTAAGAATGTGAAATGTCAGAATAATAGTAGAGAGAATTATTTATTTCAGCTTTTATTTCTTTCATCACATTCCCAGTGGGTCAGAAGTTTACATACACTCAATTAGTATTTGGTAGCATTGCCTTTAAATTGTTTAACTCGGGTCAAACGTTTTGGGTAGCCTTCCACAAACTTCCCACAATAAGTTGGGTGAATTTTGGCCCATTCCTCCTGACAGAGCTGGTGTAACTGAGTCAGGTTTGTAGGCCTCCTTGCTCGCACACGCTTTTTCAGTTCTGCCCACAAATTTTCTATAGGATTGAGGTCAGGACTTTGTTGTCCTTAAGCCATTTTGCCACAACTTTGGAAGTATGCTTGGGGTCATTGTCCATTTGGAAGACCCATTTGCGACCAAGCTTTAACTTCCTGTCTGATGTCTTGAGATCTTTCTTCAATATATCCACATAATTTTCTAATTTTCTTCCCTCATGATGCAATCTATTTTGTGAAGTGCACCAGTCCCTCCTGCAGCAAAGCACCCCCACAACATGATGCTGCCACCCCTGTGCTTCACGGTTGGGATGGTGTTCTTCAGCTTGCAAGCCTCCCCCTTTTTCCTCCAAACATAACGATGGTCATTATGGCCAAACAGTTCTATTTTTGTTTCATCAGACCAGAGGACTCCAAAAAGTACGATCTTTGTGCAATTGCAAACTGTAGTCTGGCTTTTTTATGGTGGTTTTGGAGCAGTGGCTTCTTCCTTGCCGAGTGGCCTTTCAGGTTATGTTGATATAGGACTCATTTTACTGTGGATATTGATACTTTTGTATCCGTTTCCTCCAGCATCTTCACAAGTTCCTTTGCTGTTGTTTTGGGATTGATTTGCACTTTTCGCACCAAAGTACGTTGATCTCTAGGAGACAGAATGTCTCCTTCCTGAGCGGTATGACGGCTGCGTGGTCCCATGGTGTTTACACTTGCTTACTATTGTTTGTACAGTCGTGACCAAAAGTTTTGAGGATGACACAAATATACATTTATACAAAGTTTGCTGCTTTAGTGTCTTCAGATATTTTTGCCAGATGTTACTATGGAATACTGAAGTATAATTACAAGCATTTCATAAGTGTCAAAGGCTTTTATTGACAATTACATGAAGTTGATGCAGAGTCAATATTTGCAGTGTTGACCCTTCTTTTTCAAGACCTCTGCAATTCGCCCTGGCATGCTGTCAATTAACTTCTGGGCCACATCCTGACTGATGGCAGCCCTTTCCTGCATAATAAATGCTTGGAGTTTGTCAGAATTTGTGGGTTTTTGTTTGTCCACCCGCCTCTTGAGGATTGACCAGAAGTTCTCAATGGGATTAAGGTCTGGGGAGTTTCCTGGCCATGGACCCAAAATATCGATGTTTTGTTCCCAGAGCCACTTAGTTATCACTTTTGCCTTATGGCAATGTGCTCCATCGTGCTGAAAAAGGCATTGTTTGTCACCAAACTGTTCCTGGATGGTTGGGAGAAGTTGCTCTTGGAGGATGTGTTGGTACCATTCTTTATTCACAGCTGTGGTCTCAGGCAAAATTGTGAGTGAGCCCTTGGCTGAGAAGGCATGACACTGTTGGCATGACACAGGACTGATGGTGGTAGCGCTCACCTTGTCTTCTCCAGACAAGGTTTTTTCCGGATGCCCCAAACAATCGGAAAGGGAATTTATCAGAGAAAATGACTTTACCCCAGCCATCAGCAGTCTAATCCCTGTACCTTTTTCAGAATATCAGTCTGTCCCTGATGTTTTTCCTGGAGAGAAGTGGCTTCTTTGCTGCCCTTCTTGACACCAGGCCATCCTCCAAAAGTCTTCGCCTCACTGTGCGTGCAGATGCACTCACACCTGCCTGCTGCCATTCCTGAGCAAGCTCTGTACTGGTGGTGCCCCGATCCCGCAGCTGAATCAACTTTAGGAGACGGTCCTGGCGCTTGCTGTACTTTCTTGGGTGCCCTGAAGCCTTCTTCACAACAATTCAACCGCTCTCCTTGAAGTTCTTGATGATTCGATAAATGGTTGATTTAGGTGCAATCTTACTGGCAGCAATATCCTTGCCTGTGAAGCTCTTTTTGTGCGAAGCAATGATGACGGCACGTGTTTCCTTGCAGGTAACCATGGTTGACAGAGGAAGAAAAATTATTCCAAGCACCACCCTCCTTTTGAAGCTTCCAGTCTGTTATTCGAACTCAATCAGCATGACAGAGTGATCTCCAGCCTTATCCTCGTCAACACTCACACCTGTGTTAACGAGAGAATCATTGACATGATGTCAGCTGGTCCTTTTGTGGCAGTGCTGAAATGCAGTGGAATAGTTTTTTTTGGGGGGGGTTCATGGCAAAGAGGGACTTTGCAATGAATTGAAATTCATCTGATCACTCTTCATAACATTCTGCATAACGTGCATAAGCTTGAGTCACGATGTGTGTTGGTTATTGGTCCCTGATTAGTTTCCATCCTGTACATGCAGCTCAGCTCCCGTCTCCGGGGGCAACCAGCCTCCCACCCTCCAATGCACACACACTGTAGAAACACGATGGATAGAGAGAGAGAGAAAGAAATGGGAGGGAAAGAGAAAGAGAGAGAGAGAAAGAGAGACGGGGAGAGAAGGGGGGAGGAGAAGAGAGAGAGATAGAGAGAGGGGAAGAGAAAGGGGGAGGGGAAGAGAGAGAGAGATAGAAAAGAGAGAGAGGGGAAGAGAAAGGGGGAGGGAGAGAGAGAGAGAGATAGAAAGAGAAAAGAGAGAGGGGAAGAGAAAGGCGGAGGGGAGAGAGAGAAAAGAGATAGAAAGAGAGGGAGAGAGAGGGGAAGAGAAAGGGGGGAGGGTAAGAGAGAGAGAGAGAAAAGAAAGAGAGAGAGAGAGAGAGAGGGGAAGAGAAAGGGGGGAGGGTAAGAGAGAGAGAGAGAAAGAAAGAGAGAGAGAGAGAGAGAGGGGGGGGGAGAGAAAGGGGGAGGGAGAGAGAGAGAGAGATAGAAAGAGAGAGAGAGGGGAAGAGAACGAGAGAGAGAGAGAGAGGGGAAGAGAGAGAGAGAGAGAGGGGAAGAGAGTGACATTCTCTCCTCTTTATTTTTATGTTTTCATCTTCTGTCTGTTTCTGTCCATGTTCTGTGTTTGATCGATCCGTTCTGTCTGAGAGGTGATGGGTCTTTAAGGTGAATCTGAAATAGCTGTGGTTGTCGTGACGACAGATCGGCTTAGTGCTGTGAGCTGCCTGCCTCCCTTCGGGTCGGCCATCTGTCAGGATAGTGTCTCTCTCTCTGTGTGGGTGTGTGTGTGTGGGTAGGGGTGGGGGGGGGGGATTGTGTGGTTTGTGTGTGTGTGTGTGTGTTTGTGTGTGTGTAATCAGTTGACAGGAAGTAAATAATTCTACTGCATTCAGCCTGAAGAGACCAGGTAGAACCAGCCACATCACAAACAGGACAAACTATAGGGACTGAAGTAGAGACCAGGTAGAACCAGCCACATCACAAACAGGACAACTATAGGGACTGAAGTAGAGACCAGGTAGAACCAGCCACATCACAAACAGGACAAACTATAGGGACTGAAGTAGAGACCAGGTAGAACCAGCCACATCACAAACAGGACAAACTATAGGGACTGAAGTAGAGACCAGGTAGAACCAGCCACATCACAAACAGGACAAACTATAGGGACTGAAGTAGAGACCAGGTAGAACCAGCCACATCACAAACAGGACAAACTATAGGGACTGAAGTAGAGACCAGGTAGAACCAGCCACATCACAAACAGGACAAACTATAGGGACTGAAGTAGAGACCAGGTAGAACCAGCCACATCACAAACAGGACAAACTATAGGGACTGAAGTAGAGGAGACCAGGTGGAACCAGCCACATCACAAACAGGACAACTACTGTATAGGGACTGAAGTAGAGGAGACCAGGTGGAACCAGACACATCACAAACAGTACAAACTATAGGGACTGAAGTAGAGACCAGGTAGAACCAGCCACATCACAAACAGGACAACTATAGGGACTGAAGTAGAGACCAGGTAGAACCAGCCACATCACAAACAGGACAAACTATAGGGACTGAAGTAGAGACCAGGTAGAACCAGCCACATCACAAACAGGACAAACTATAGGGACTGAAGTAGAGACCAGGTAGAACCAGCCACATCACAAACAGGACAAACTATAGGGACTGAAGTAGAGACCAGGTAGAACCAGCCACATCACAAACAGGACAAACTATAGGGACTGAAGTAGAGACCAGGTAGAACCAGCCACATCACAAACAGGACAAACTATAGGGACTGAAGTAGAGACCAGGTAGAACCAGCCACATCACAAACAGGACAAATTATAGGGACTGAAGTAGAGACCAGGTAGAACCCAGCCACATCACAAACAGGACAAACTATAGGGACTGAAGTAGAGACCAGGTGGAACCAGCCACATCACAAACAGGACAAACTATAGGGACTGAAGTAGAGACCAGGTAGAACCAGCCACATCACAAACAGGACAAACTATAGGGACTGAAGTAGAGACCAGATAGAAGCAGCCACATCACAAACAGGACAAACTATAGGGACTGAAGTAGAGGAGACCAGGTAGAACCAGCCACATCACAAACATGACAAACTATAGGGACTGAAGTAGAGGAGACCAGGTGGAACCAGCCACATCACAAACAGGACAAACTATAGGGACTGAAGTAGAGGAGACCAGGTAGAACCAGCCACATCACAAACAGGACAACTACTGTATAGGGACTGAAGTAGAGGAGACCAGGTAGAACTAGCCACATCACAAACAGGACAAACTATAGGGACTGAAGTAGAGACCAGGTAGAACCAGACACATCACAAACAGGACAAACTATAGGGACTGAAGTAGAGGAGACCAGGTGGAACCAGACACATCGCAAACAGGACAAACTATAGGGACTGAAGTAGAGGAGACCAGGTAGAACCAGACACATCACAAACAGGACAAACTATAGGGACTGAAGTAGAGACCAGGTAGAACCAGCCACATCACAAACAGGACAAACTATAGGGACTGAAGTAGAGGAGACCAGGTGGAACCAGCCACATCACAAACAGGACAAACTATAGGGACTGAAGTAGAGACCAGGTAGAACCAGCCACATCACAAACAGGACAAACTATAGGGACTGAAGTAGAGACCAGGTAGAACCAGCCACATCACAAACAGGACAAACTATAGGGACTGAAGTAGAGACCAGGTAGAATCAGCCACATCACAAACAGGACAAACTATAGGGACTGAAGTAGAGACCAGGTAGAACCAGCCACATCACAAACAGGACAAATTATAGGGACTGAAGTAGAGACCAGGTAGAACCAGCCACATCACAAACAGGACAAACTATAGGGACTGAAGTAGAGACCAGGTGGAACCAGCCACATCACAAACAGGACAAACTATAGGGACTGAAGTAGAGACCAGGTAGAACCAGCCACATCACAAACAGGACAAACTATAGGGACTGAAGTAGAGACCAGGTAGAAGCAGCCACATCACAAACAGGACAAACTATAGGGACTGAAGTAGAGGAGACCAGGTAGAACCAGCCACATCACAAACATGACAAACTATAGGGACTGAAGTAGAGGACACCAGGTAGAACCAGCCACATCACAAACAGGACAAACTATAGGGACTGAAGTAGAGGAGACCAGGTAGAACCAGCCACATCACAAACAGGACAACTACTGTATAGGGACTGAAGTAGAGGAGACCAGGTAGAACCAGCCACATCACAAACAGGACAAACTATAGGGACTGAAGTAGAGACCAGGTAGAACCAGACACATCACAAACAGGACAAACTATAGGGACTGAAGTAGAGGAGACCAGGTGGAACCAGACACATCGCAAACAGGACAAACTATAGGGACTGAAGTAGAGGAGACCAGGTAGAACCAGACACATCACAAACAGGACAAACTATAGGGACTGAAGTAGAGACCAGGTAGAACCAGCCACATCACAAACAGGACAAACTATAGGGACTGAAGTAGAGGAGACCAGGTGGAACCAGCCACATCACAAACAGGACAAACTATAGGGACTGAAGTAGAGACCAGGTAGAACCAGCCACATCACAAACAGGACAAACTATAGGGACTGAAGTAGAGACCAGGTAGAACCAGCCACATCACAAACAGGACAAACTATAGGGACTGAAGTAGAGACCAGGTAGAACCATCCACATCACAAACAGGACAAACTATAGGGACTGAAGTAGAGACCAGGTAGAACCAGCCACATCAAAACAGGACAAATTATAGGGACTGAAGTAGAGACCAGGTAGAACCAGCCACATCACAAACAGGACAAACTATAGGGACTGAAGTAGAGACCAGGTGGAACCAGCCACATCACAAACAGGACAAACTATAGGGACTGAAGTAGAGACCAGGTAGAACCAGCCACATCACAAACAGGACAAACTATAGGGACTGAAGTAGAGACCAGGTAGAAGCAGCCACATCACAAACAGGACAAACTATAGGGACTGAAGTAGAGGAGACCAGGTAGAACCAGACACATCACAAACAGGACAAACTATAGGGACTGAAGTAGAGACCAGGTAGAACCAGCCACATCACAAACAGGACAAACTATAGGGACTGAAGTAGAGGAGACCAGGTGGAACCAGCCACATCACAAACAGGACAAACTATAGGGACTGAAGTAGAGACCAGGTAGAACCAGCCACATCACAAACAGGACAAACTATAGGGACTGAAGTAGAGACCAGGTAGAACCAGCCACATCACAAACAGGACAAACTATAGGGACTGAAGTAGAGACCAGGTAGAATCAGCCACATCACAAACAGGACAAACTATAGGGACTGAAGTAGAGACCAGGTAGAACCAGCCACATCACAAACAGGACAAATTATAGGGACTGAAGTAGAGACCAGGTAGAACCAGCCACATCACAAACAGGACAAACTATAGGGACTGAAGTAGAGACCAGGTGGAACCAGCCACATCACAAACAGGACAAACTATAGGGACTGAAGTAGAGACCAGGTAGAACCAGCCACATCACAAACAGGACAAACTATAGGGACTGAAGTAGAGACCAGGTAGAAGCAGCCACATCACAAACAGGACAAACTATAGGGACTGAAGTAGAGGAGACCAGGTAGAACCAGCCACATCACAAACATGACAAACTATAGGGACTGAAGTAGAGGACACCAGGTAGAACCAGCCACATCACAAACAGGACAAACTATAGGGACTGAAGTAGAGGAGACCAGGTAGAACCAGCCACATCACAAACAGGACAACTACTGTATAGGGACTGAAGTAGAGGAGACCAGGTAGAACCAGCCACATCACAAACAGGACAAACTATAGGGACTGAAGTAGAGACCAGGTAGAACCAGACACATCACAAACAGGACAAACTATAGGGACTGAAGTAGAGGAGACCAGGTGGAACCAGACACATCGCAAACAGGACAAACTATAGGGACTGAAGTAGAGGAGACCAGGTAGAACCAGACACATCACAAACAGGACAAACTATAGGGACTGAAGTAGAGACCAGGTAGAACCAGCCACATCACAAACAGGACAAACTATAGGGACTGAAGTAGAGGAGACCAGGTGGAACCAGCCACATCACAAACAGGACAAACTATAGGGACTGAAGTAGAGACCAGGTAGAACCAGCCACATCACAAACAGGACAAACTATAGGGACTGAAGTAGAGACCAGGTAGAACCAGCCACATCACAAACAGGACAAACTATAGGGACTGAAGTAGAGACCAGGTAGAACCATCCACATCACAAACAGGACAAACTATAGGGACTGAAGTAGAGACCAGGTAGAACCAGCCACATCAAAACAGGACAAATTATAGGGACTGAAGTAGAGACCAGGTAGAACCAGCCACATCACAAACAGGACAAACTATAGGGACTGAAGTAGAGACCAGGTGGAACCAGCCACATCACAAACAGGACAAACTATAGGGACTGAAGTAGAGACCAGGTAGAACCAGCCACATCACAAACAGGACAAACTATAGGGACTGAAGTAGAGACCAGGTAGAAGCAGCCACATCACAAACAGGACAAACTATAGGGACTGAAGTAGAGGAGACCAGGTAGAACCAGCCACATCACAAACATGACAAACTATAGGGACTGAAGTAGAGGAGACCAGGTAGAACCAGCCACATCACAAACAGGACAAACTATAGGGACTGAAGTAGAGGAGACCAGGTAGAACCAGCCACATCACAAACAGGACAAACTATAGGGACTGAAGTAGAGACCAGGTGGAACCAGCCACATCACAAACAGGACAAACTATAGGGACTGAAGTAGAGACCAGGTAGAACCAGCCACATCACAAACAGGACAAACTATAGGGACTTAAGTAGAGACCAGGTAGAAGCAGCCACATCACAAACAGGACAAACTATAGGGACTGAAGTAGAGGAGACCAGGTAGAACCAGCCACATCACAAACATGACAAACTATAGGGACTGAAGTAGAGGAGACCAGGTAGAACCAGCCACATCACAAACAGGACAAACTATAGGGACTGAAGTAGAGGAGACCAGGTAGAACCAGCCACATCACAAACAGGACAACTACTGTATAGGGACTGAAGTAGAGGAGACCAGGTAGAACCAGCCACATCACAAACAGGACAAACTATAGGGACTGAAGAAGAGACCAGGTAGAACCAGACACATCACAAACAGGACAAACTATAGGGACTGAAGTAGAGGAGACCAGGTGGAACCAGACACATCGCAAACAGGACAAACTATAGGGACTGAAGTAGAGGAGACCAGGTAGAACCAGACACATCACAAACAGGACAAACTATAGGGACTGAAGTAGAGACCAGGTAGAACCAGCCACATCACAAACAGGACAAACTATAGGGACTGAAGTAGAGGAGACCAGGTGGAACCAGCCACATCACAAACAGGACATTCTATAGGGACTGAAGTAGAGACCAGGTAGAACCAGCCACATCACAAACAGGACAAACTATAGGGACTGAAGTAGAGACCAGGTAGAACCAGCCACATCACAAACAGGACAAACTATAGGGACTGAAGTAGAGACCAGGTGGAACCAGCCACATCACAAACAGGACAAACTATAGGGACTGAAGTAGAGACCAGGTAGAACCAGCCACATCACAAACAGGACAAACTATAGGGACTGAAGTAGAGACCAGGTAGAAGCAGCCACATCACAAACAGGACAAACTATAGGGACTGAAGTAGAGGAGACCAGGTAGAACCAGCCACATCACAAACATGACAAACTATAGGGACTGAAGTAGAGGAGACCAGGTAGAACCAGCCACATCACAAACAGGACAAACTATAGGGACTGAAGTAGAGGAGACCAGGTAGAACCAGCCACATCACAAACAGGACAACTACTGTATAGGGACTGAAGTAGAGGAGACCAGGTAGAACCAGCCACATCACAAACAGGACAAACTATAGGGACTGAAGTAGAGACCAGGTAGAACCAGACACATCACAAACAGGACAAACTATAGGGACTGAAGTAGAGACCAGGTAGAACCAGCCACATCACAAACAGGACAACTATAGGGACTGAAGTAGAGGAGACCAGGTGGAACCAGACACATCGCAAACAGGACAAACTATAGGGACTGAAGTAGAGACCAGGTAGAACCAGCCACATCACAAACAGGACAAACTATAGGGACTGAAGTAGAGGAGACCAGGTGGAACCAGCCACATCACAAACAGGACAACTACTGTATAGGGACTGAAGTAGAGGAGACCAGGTGGAACCAGACACATCACAAACAGGACAAACTATAGGGACTGAAGTAGAGACCAGGTAGAACGAGCCACATCACAAACAGGACAAACTATAGGGACTGAGGTAGAGACTAGGTAGAACCAGCCACATCACAAACAGGACAAACTATAGGGACTGAATTAGAGACCAGGTAGAACCAGCCACATCACAAACATGACAAACTATAGGGACTGAAGTAGAGACCAGGTAGAACCAGCCACATCACAAACATGACTAACTATAGGGACTGAAGTAGAGGAGACCAGGTAGAACCAGCCACATCACAAACAGGACAAACTATAGGGACTGAAGTAGAGGAGACCAGGTAGAACCAGCCACATCACAAACAGGACAAACTATAGGGACTGAAGTAGAGGAGACCAGGTAGAACCAGCCACATCACAAACAGGACAACTACTGTATAGGGACTGAAGTAGAGGAGACCAGGTAGAACCAGCCACATCACAAACAGGACAAACTATAGGGACTGAAGAAGAGACCAGGTAGAACCAGACACATCACAAACAGGACAAACTATAGGGACTGAAGTAGAGGAGACCAGGTGGAACCAGACACATCGCAAACAGGACAAACTATAGGGACTGAAGTAGAGGAGACCAGGTAGAACCAGACACATCACAAACAGGACAAACTATAGGGACTGAAGTAGAGACCAGGTAGAACCAGCCACATCACAAACAGGACAAACTATAGGGACTGAAGTAGAGGAGACCAGGTGGAACCAGCCACATCACAAACAGGACATTCTATAGGGACTGAAGTAGAGACCAGGTAGAACCAGCCACATCACAAACAGGACAAACTATAGGGACTGAAGTAGAGACCAGGTAGAACCAGCCACATCACAAACAGGACAAACTATAGGGACTGAAGTAGAGACCAGGTGGAACCAGCCACATCACAAACAGGACAAACTATAGGGGACTGAAGTAGAGACCAGGTAGAACCAGCCACATCACAAACAGGACAAACTATAGGGACTGAAGTAGAGACCAGGTAGAAGCAGCCACATCACAAACAGGACAAACTATAGGGACTGAAGTAGAGGAGACCAGGTAGAACCAGCCACATCACAAACATGACAAACTATAGGGACTGAAGTAGAGGAGACCAGGTAGAACCAGCCACATCACAAACAGGACAAACTATAGGGACTGAAGTAGAGGAGACCAGGTAGAACCAGCCACATCACAAACAGGACAACTACTGTATAGGGACTGAAGTAGAGGAGACCAGGTAGAACCAGCCACATCACAAACAGGACAAACTATAGGGACTGAAGTAGAGGACCAGGTAGAACCAGACACATCACAAACAGGACAAACTATAGGGACTGAAGTAGAGAGACCAGGTAGAACCAGCCACATCACAAACAGGACAACTATAGGGACTGAAGTAGAGGAGACCAGGTGGAACCAGACACATCGCAAACAGGACAAAACTATAGGGACTGAAGTAGAGGAGAGACCAGGTAGAACCAGACACATCACAAACAGGACAAACTATAGGGACTGAAGTAGAGACCAGTAGAACCAGCACATCACAAACAGGACAAACTATAGGACTGAAGTAGAGGAGACCAGGTGGAACCAGCCACACTCACAAACAGGACAAACTATAGGGACTGAAGTAGAGACCAGGTAGACCCAGCCACATCACAAACAGGACAAACTATAGGGACTGAAGTAGAGGACCAGGTAGAACCATCCACATCACAAACAGGACAAACTATAGGGACTGAAGTAGAGACCAGGTAGAACCAGCCACATCAAAACAGGACAAATTATAGGGACCTGAAGTAAGAGACCAGGTAGAACCCAGCCACATCACAAACAGGACAAACTATAGGGAATGAAGTAGAGACCAGGTGGAACCAGCCACATCACAAAACAGGACAAACTATAGGGACTGAAGTAGAGCCCAGGTAGAACCAGCCACATCACAAAACAGGACAAACTATAGGGACTGAAGTAGAGACAGGTTTAGAAGCAGCCACATCACAAACAGGACCAAACTATAGGGACTGAAGTAGAGGAGACCAGGTAGACCAGCCACATCACAACATGACAAACTATAGGGACTGAAGTAGAGGAGACCAGGTAGAACCAGCCACATCACAAACAGGACAAACTATAGGGACTGAAGTAGAGGAGACCAGGTAGAACCAGCCACATCACAAACAGGACAAAC
This sequence comes from Oncorhynchus kisutch, assembly GCF_002021735.2. NCBI lineage: Eukaryota > Metazoa > Chordata > Actinopteri > Salmoniformes > Salmonidae > Oncorhynchus > Oncorhynchus kisutch. The sequence continues at coordinate 18,559,020 of NW_022261985.1, read as the reverse complement.
TATAGGGACTGAAGTAGAGACCAGGTGGAACCAGCCACATCACAAACAGGACAAACTATAGGGACTGAAGTAGAGACCAGGTAGAACCAGCCACATCACAAACAGGACAAAACTATAGGGACTTAAGTAGAGACCAGGTAGAAGCAGCCACATCACAAACAGGACAAACTATAGGGACTGAAGTAGAGGAGACCCAGGTAGAACCAGCCACATCACAAACATGGACAACTATAGGGACTGAAGTAGAGGAGACCAGGTAGAACCAGCCACATCACAAACAGGACAAACTATAGGGACTGAAGTAGAGGAGACCAGGTAGGAACCAGCCACATCACAAACAGGACAACTATATGGATATAGTAGAGGAAGGGTAGAACCAGCCACATCACAAAACAGGGACAATACTTTATAGGGAATGAAGTAGAGAGACCAGTTAGAACCAGACCACCATCAACAAAACAGGACAAAATATGGGACTGAAGAAGAGACCAGGTAGACCAGACCACATCACAACAGGACAAAAACTATAGGGACTGAAGTATGAGGAGACCAGGTGGAACCAGGGACACATCGCAAACAGGAAAAAAACATAGGGACTGAAGAGTAGAGGAGAACCAGGTAGAACCAGACACCATCACAAACAGGACAAACTATAGGGAATTGTAAGTAGAGACACGTAGACACCAGCCACTCACAAACAGGACAAACTATAGGGAAGAAGTAAAAGTAGAGGAGACCAGTGGAGTAGAACAGCCACATCACAAACAGGACAGTCTATAGGGACTGAAGTAGGAGACCAGTGAACCCGAACCAGCCCACATCACAAACAGGACAAACATATAGGGACTGAAGTACAGGAGACCCAGGTAGGGTAAGACCAAGCCCCATGACAAACAGGACAAACTCACTTATAGGGACTGAAGTAGAGTAGACCAGGTGGAACCAGCCACATCACAAACAGGACAAACTATAGGGACTGAAGTAGGAGACCAGGTAGAACCAGCCACATCACAAACAGGACAAACTATAGGGACTGAAGTAGAGACCAGGTAGAACCAGCCACATCACAAACAGGACAAACTATAGGGACTGAAGTAGAGACCAGGTAGAACCAGCCACATCACAAACAGGACAACTATAGGGACTGAAGTAGAGGAGACCAGGTGGAACCAGACACATCGCAAACAGGACAAACTATAGGGACTGAAGTAGAGGAGACCAGGTAGAACCAGCCACATCACAAACAGGACAAACTATAGGGACTGAAGAGTAGAGACCAGGTAGAACCAGCCACATCACAAACAGGACAAACTATAGGGACTGAAGTAGAGGAGACCAGGTGGAACCAGCCACATCACAAACAGGACAAACTATAGGGACTGAAGTAGAGACCAGGTAGAACCAGCCACATCACAAACAGGACAAACTATAGGGGACTGAAGTAGAGACCAGGTAGAACCATCCACATCACAAACAGGACAAACTATAGGGACTGAAGTAGAAGACCAGGTAGAACCAGCCACATTCAAAACAGGACAAATTATAGGGACTGAAGTAGAGACCAGGTTAGAACCAGCCACATCACAAACAGGACAAACTATAGGGACTGAAGTAGAGAGACCAGGTGGAACCAGCCACATCACAAACAGGGACAAACTATAGGGACTGAAGTAGAGACCAGGTAGAACCAGCCACATCACAAACAGGACAAACTATAGGGACTGAAGTAGAGACCAGGTAGAAGCAGCCACATCACAAACAGGACAAACTATAGGGACTGAAGTAGAGGAGACCAGGGTAGAACCAGCCACATCACAACATGACAAACTATAGGGACTGAAGTAGAGGAGACCAGGTAGAACCAGCCACATCACAAACAGGACAAACTATAGGGACTGAAGTAGAGGAGACCAGGTAGAACCAGCCACATCACAACAGGACAAACTATAGGGACTGAAGTAGAGACCAGGTGGAACCAGCCACATCACAACAGGACAAACTATAGGGACTGAAGTAGAGACCAGGTAGAACCAGCCACATCACAAACAGGACAAACTATAGGGACTGAAGTAGAGACCAGGTAGAAGCAGCCACATCACAAACAGGACAAACTATAGGGACTGAAGTAGAGGAGACCAGGTAGAACCAGCCACATCACAAACATGACAAACTATAGGGACTGAAGTAGAGGAGACCAGGTAGAACCAGCCACATCACAAACAGGACAAACTATAGGGACTGAAGTAGAGGAGACCAGGTAGAACCAGCCACATCACAAACAGGACAACTACTGTATAGGGACTGAAGTAGAGGAGACCAGGTAGAACCAGCCACATCACCAAACAGGACAAACTATAGGACTGAAGTAGAGACCAGGTAGAACCAGACACATCACAAACAGGACAAACTATAGGGACTGAAGTAGAGACCAGGTAGAACCAGCCACATCACAAACAGGACAACTATAGGGACTGAAGTAGAGGAGACCAGGTGGAACCAGACACATCGCAAACAGGACAAACTATAGGGACTGAAGTAGAGGAGACCAGGTAGAACCAGACACATCACAAACAGGACAAACTATAGGGACTGAAGTAGAGACCAGGTAGAACCAGCCACATCACAAACAGGACAAACTATAGGGACTGAAGTAGAGGAGACCAGGTGGAACCAGCCACATCACAAACAGGACATTCTATAGGGACTGAAGTAGAGACCAGGTAGAACCAGCCACATCACAAACAGGACAAACTATAGGGACTGAAGTAGAGACCAGGTAGAACCAGCCACATCACAAACAGGACAAACTATAGGGACTGAAGTAGAGACCAGGTGGAACCAGCCACATCACAAACAGGACAAACTATAGGGACTGAAGTAGAGACCAGGTAGAACCAGCCACATCACAAACAGGACAAACTATAGGGACTGAAGTAGAGACCAGGTAGAAGCAGCCACATCACAAACAGGACAAACTATAGGGACTGAAGTAGAGGAGACCAGGTAGAACCAGCCACATCACAAACATGACAAACTATAGGGACTGAAGTAGAGGAGACCAGGTAGAACCAGCCACATCACAAACAGGACAAACTATAGGGACTGAAGTAGAGGAGACCAGGTAGAACCAGCCACATCACAAACAGGACAACTACTGTATAGGGACTGAAGTAGAGGAGACCAGGTAGAACCAGCCACATCACAAACAGGACAAACTATAGGGACTGAAGTAGAGACCAGGTAGAACCAGACACATCACAAACAGGACAAACTATAGGGACTGAAGTAGAGACCAGGTAGAACCAGCCACATCACAAACAGGACAACTATAGGGACTGAAGTAGAGGAGACCAGGTGGAACCAGACACATCGCAAACAGGACAAACTATAGGGACTGAAGTAGAGACCAGGTAGAACCAGCCACATCACAAACAGGACAAACTATAGGGACTGAAGTAGAGGAGACCAGGTGGAACCAGCCACATCACAAACAGGACAACTACTGTATAGGGACTGAAGTAGAGGAGACCAGGTGAACCAGACACATCACAAACAGGACAAACTATAGGACTGAAGTAGAGACCAGGTAGAACGAGCCACATCACAAACAGACAAACTATAGGGACGAGGAGGTAGAGACTAGGTAGAACCAGCCACATCACAAACAGGACAAACTATAGGGACTGAATTAGAGACCAGGTGGAACCCAGTCCACATCGCAAACAGGAACAAACTATAGGGACTGAAGTAACGAGACCAGGTTAGTTAGAACCAGCCACATCCACAAACAGGGACAAACTATAGGACTGAAGTAGAGTGAACCAGGTGGAACCGCCACATCACAAACAGGACAACTACTGTATAGGGACGGAGAAGTAGAGGAAGCCAGGTTGGAACCAGACACATCAACAAAACAGGACAACTATAGGGGACTGAAGTAGAGTAGAGACCAGGTTAGACCGGACGCCACATCACAAACAGGACCAAACTATAGGGACTGAGGGTAGAGACTAGTTAGAACCAGCCACATCACAAACAGGACAAACTATAGGGACTGAAGTAGGAGACCAGGTAGAACCAGCCACATCCACAACAGGACAAACTATAGGGACTGAAGTAGGAGACAGGTAGAAACCAGCACATCACAAACAGGACAAAACTGTAGGGACTGAAGTAGAGACAGGTAGAACCCAGCCACATCACAAACAGGACAACTATAGGGACTGAAGTAGAGGAGACCAGGTGGAACCAGCCCACATCACAAACAGGACAAACTATAGGGACTGAAGTAGAGACCAGGTAGAACCAGCCACATCACAAACAGGACAAACTATAGGGACTGAAGTAGAGACCAAGGTATAACCAGCCACATCAACAAACAGGACAAACTATAGGGACTGAAGTAGAGACCAGGTAGAACCAGCCACATCACAAACAGGACAAACTATAGGGACTGAAGTAGAGACCAGGTAGAACCAGCCACATCACAAACAGGACAAACTATAGGGACTGAAGTAGAGACCAAGGTAGAACCAGCCACATCACAAACAGGACAAACTATAGGACAGAAGTAGAGGACCAATATAACCAGCCACATCACAAACAGGACAAACTATAGGGACTGAAGTACGAGACCAAGTAGAACCAGCCACATCACAAACAGGACAAACTATAGGGACTAGAGTAGAGACCAGATATAACCAGCCACATCACAAACAGGACAAACTATAGGGACTGAAGTAGAGACAGGTAGAACCAGCCACATCACAAACAGGACAAACTATAGGGACTGAAGTAGAGACCAGTAGAACCAGCCACATCACAAACAGGACAACTATAGGGACTGAAGTAGAGACCAGGTTAGAACCAGCCACATCTACAAACAGGACAAAACTATAGGGACTGAAGTAGGAGACCAGGTAGAACCAGCCACCATCACAAACAGGACAAACTATAGGGACTGAAGTAGAGGAGACCAGGTTAGAACCAGCCACATCACAAACAGGACAAACTATAGGGACTGAAGTAGAGAGACCAGGTAGAAACCAGCCACATCACAAACAGGACAAACTATAGGGACTGAAGTAGAGGAGACCAGGTGGAACCAGACACATCGCAAACAGGACAAACTATAGGGACTGAAGTAGAGAGACCAGTAGAACCAGACACATCACAAAACAGGACAAACTATAGGGACTGAAGTAGAGACCAGGTAGAACCAGCCACATCACAAACAGGACAACTTATAGGGACTGAAGTAGAGGAGACCAGGTGGAACCAGCCACATCACAACAGGACAAACTATAGGGACTGAAGTAGAGACCAGGTAGAACCAGCCACATCACAAACAGGACAAAACTATAGGGACTGAAGTAGAGACCAGTAGAACCAGCCCACATCACAAAGGCAACTATAGGGACTGAAGTAAGAGACCAGGTAGAACCAGCACATCACAAACAGGACAAACTATAGGGACTGAAGAGGACCATGGTAGAACCAGCCACATCACAAACAGGACAAACTTATAGGGACTGAAGTAGGAGACCAGGTGGAACCAGCCACATCACAAACAGGACAAACTATAGGGACTGAAGTAGAGACCAGGTGAGAACAGCCACATCACAAACAGGACAAACTATAGGGACTGAAGTAGAGGGACCAGGTAGAACCAGCACATCACAACAGGACAAACTATAGGGACTGAGGTAGAGAACCAGTTAGAACCAGCCACATCACAAACAGACAAACTATAGGGACTGAAGTAGAGAGACCAGGTAGAACCATGCACATCACAAACATGACAAAACTACTTTAGGGACTGAAGTAGAGGAGACCAGGTAGAACCAGCCACATCACAAACAGGACAAACTATAGGGCACTGAAGTAGAGGAGACCAGGTAGAACCAGCCACATCACAAAAGGACAAACTACTAGGGACTGAAGCTAGAGGACCAGGTAGAACCGCCACATCACAAACAGGACAAACTATAGGGACTGAGTAGAGGAGACCAGGTAGAACCAGACACCATCACAAACAGGACAAACTATAGGGACTGAAGTAGAGGAGACCAGGTAGAACCAGACACATCACAAACAGGACAAACTATAGGGACTGAAGTAGAGGACCAGGCTTAGAACCAGACACATCACAAACAGGACAAACTATAGGGACTGAAGTAGAGGAGACCAGGTAGAACCAGCCACATCACCAAACAGGACAAACTATAGGGACTGAAGTAGAGACCAGGTAGAACCAGCCACATCACAAACAGGACAAACTATAGGGACTTGAAGTAGGAGACCAGGTAGAAACCAGCCACATCACAAACAGGACAAACTATAGGGACTGAAGTAGAGACCAGGTAGAACCAGCCACATCACAAACAGGACAAACTATAGGGACTGAAGTACGAGACCAGGTAGAACCAGCCACATCACAAACAGGACAAACTATAGGGACTGAAGTAGAGACCAGGTAGAACCAGCCACATCACAAACAGGACAAACTATAGGGACTGAAGTAGAGACCAGGTGGAACCAGCCACATCACAAACAGGACAAACTATAGGGACTGAAGTAGAGACCTGCGTTAGAACCAGCCACATCACAAACAGGACAAACTATAGGGACTGAAGTAGAGACCAGGTAGAAGCAGCCACATCACAAACAGGACAAACTATAGGGACTGAAGTAGAGGAGACCAGGTTGAACAGCCACATCACAAACATGGACAAACTATAGGGACTGAAGTAGAGGAGACCAGGTAGAACCAGCCACATCACAAACAGGACAAACTATAGGGACTGAAGTAGAGGAGACCAGGTAGAACCAGCCACATCACAAACAGGACAAACTATAGGGACTGAAGTAGAGGAGACCAGGTAGAACCAGCCACATCACAAACAGGACAAACTATAGGGACTGAAGTAGAGGAGACCAGGTAGAACCAGCCACATCACAAACAGGACAACTACTGTATAGGGACTGAAGTAGAGGAGACCAGGTAGAACCAGCCACATCACAAACAGGACAAACTATAGGGACTGAAGTAGAGACCAGGTAGAACCAGACACATCACAAACAGGACAAACTATAGGGACTGAAGTAGAGACCAGGTAGAACCAGCCACATCACAAACAGGACAACTATAGGGACTGAAGTAGAGGAGACCAGGTGGAACCAGACACATCGCAAACAGGACAAACTATAGGGACTGAAGTAGAGACCAGGTAGAACCAGCCACATCACAAACAGGACAAACTATAGGGACTGAAGTAGAGGAGACCAGGTGGAACCAGCCACATCACAAACAGGACAACTACTGTATAAGGACTGAAGTAGAGGAGACCAGGTGGAACCAGACACATCACAAACAGGACAAACTATAGGGACTGAAGTAGAGACCAGGTAGAACGAGCCACATCACAAACAGGACAAACTATAGGGACTGAGGTAGAGACTAGGTAGAACCAGCCACATCACAAACAGGACAAACTATAGGGACTGAATTAGAGACCAGGTAGAACCAGCCACATCACAAACAGGACAAACTATAGGGACTGAAGTAGAGACCAGGTAGAACCAGCCACATCACAAACAGGACAAACTATAGGGACTGAAGTAGAGGAGACCAGGTGGAACCAGCCACATCACAAACAGGACAACTACTGTATAGGGACTGAAGTAGAGGAGACCAGGTGGAACCAGACACATCACAAACAGGACAAACTATAGGGACTGAAGTAGAGACCAGGTAGAACCAGCCACATCACAAACAGGACAACTATAGGGACTGAAGTAGAGACCAGGTAGAACCAGCCACATCACAAACAGGACAAACTATAGGGACTGAGGTAGAGACTAGTTAGCTCCAGCCACATCACAAACAGGACAAACTATAGGGACTGAAGTAGAGACCAGGTAGAACCAGCCACATCACAAACAGGACAAACTATAGGGACTGAAGTAGAGACCAGGTAGAACCAGCCACATCACAAACAGGACAAACTGTAGGGACTGAAGTAGAGGAGACCAGGTGGAACCAGCCACATCACAAACAGGACAAACTATAGGGGCTGAAGTAGAGGAGACCAGGTGGAACCAGCCACATCACAAACAGGACAAACTATAGGGACCGAAGTAGAGACCAAGTAGAACCAGCCACATCACAAACAGGACAAACTATAGGGACAGAAGTAGAGACCAAATATAACCAGCCACATCACAAACAGGACAAACTATAGGGACTGAAGTAGAGACCAAGTAGAACCAGCCACATCACAAACAGGACAAACTATAGGGACAGAAGTAGAGACCAAATATAACCAGCCACATCACAAACAGAACAAACTATAGGGACTGAAGTAGAGACCAGGTAGAACCAGCCACATCACGAACAGGACAAACTATAGGGACTGAAGTAGAGACCAGGTGGAACCAGCCACATCACAAACAGGACAACTATAGGGACTGAAGTAGAGACCAGGTAGAACCAGCCACATCACAAACAGGACAAACTATAGGGACTGAAGTAGAGACCAGGTGGAACCAGCCACATCACAAACAGGACAAACTATAGGGACTGAAGTAGAGACCAGGTAGAAGCAGCCACATCACAAACAGGACAAACTATAGGGACTGAAGTAGAGGAGACCAGGTAGAACCAGCCACATCACAAACATGACAAACTATAGGGACTGAAGTAGAGGAGACCAGGTAGAACCAGCCACATCACAAACAAGACAAACTATAGGGACTGAAGTAGAGGAGACCAGGTAGAACCAGCCACATCACAAACAGGACAACTACTGTATAGGGACTGAAGTAGAGGAGACCAGGTAGAACCAGCCACATCACAAACAGGACAAACTATAGGGACTGAAGTAGAGGAGACCAGGTAGAACCAGCCACATCACAAACAGGACAAACTATAGGGACTGAAGTAGAGACCAGGTAGAACCAGACACATCACAAACAGGACAAACTATAGGGACTGAAGTAGAGGAGACCAGGCGGAACCAGACACATCGCAAACAGGACAAACTATAGGGACTGAAGTAGAGGAGACCAGGTAGAACCAGACACATCACAAACAGGACAAACTATAGGGACTGAAGTAGAGACCAGGTAGAACCAGCCACATCACAAACAGGACAAACTATAGGGACTGAAGTAGAGGAGACCAGGTGGAACCAGCCACATCACAAACAGGACAAACTATAGGGACTGAAGTAGAGACCAGGTAGAACCAGCCACATCACAGACAGGACAAACTATAGGGACTGAAGTAGAGACCAGGTAGAACCAGCCACATCACAAACAGGACAAACTATAGGGACTGAAGTAGAGACCAGGTAGAACCAGCCACATCACAAACAGGACAAACTATAGGGACTGAAGTAGAGACCAGGTAGAACCAGCCACATCAAAACAGGACAAATTATAGGGACTGAAGTAGAGACCAGGTAGAACCAGCCACATCACAAACAGGACAAACTATAGGGACTGAAGTAGAGACCAGGTGGAACCAGCCACATCACAAACAGGACAAACTATAGGGACTGAAGTAGAGACCAGGTAGAACCAGCCACATCACAAACAGGACAAACTATAGGGACTGAAGTAGAGACCAGGTAGAAGCAGCCACATCACAAACAGGACAAACTATAGGGACTGAAGTAGAGGAGACCAGGTTGAACCAGCCACATCACAAACATGACAAACTATAGGGACTGAAGTAGAGGAGACCAGGTAGAACCAGCCACATCACAAACAGGACAAACTATAGGGACTGAAGTAGAGGAGACCAGGTAGAACCAGCCACATCACAAACAGGACAAACTATAGGGACTGAAGTAGAGACCAGGTGGAACCAGCCACATCACAAACAGGACAAACTATAGGGACTGAAGTAGAGACCAGGTAGAACCAGCCACATCACAAACAGGACAAACTATAGGGACTGAAGTAGAGACCAGGTAGAAGCAGCCACATCACAAACAGGACAAACTATAGGGACTGAAGTAGAGGAGACCAGGTAGAACCAGCCACATCACAAACATGACAAACTATAGGGACTGAAGTAGAGGAGACCAGGTAGAACCAGCCACATCACAAACAGGACAAACTATAGGGACTGAAGTAGAGGAGACCAGGTAGAACCAGCCACATCACAAACAGGACAACTACTGTATAGGGACTGAAGTAGAGGAGACCAGGTAGAACCAGCCACATCACAAACAGGACAAACTATAGGGACTGAAGAAGAGACCAGGTAGAACCAGACACATCACAAACAGGACAAACTATAGGGACTGAAGTAGAGGAGACCAGGTGGAACCAGACACATCGCAAACAGGACAAACTATAGGGACTGAAGTAGAGGAGACCAGGTAGAACCAGACACATCACAAACAGGACAAACTATAGGGACTGAAGTAGAGACCAGGTAGAACCAGCCACATCACAAACAGGACAAACTATAGGGACTGAAGTAGAGGAGACCAGGTGGAACCAGCCACATCACAAACAGGACATTCTATAGGGACTGAAGTAGAGACCAGGTAGAACCAGCCACATCACAAACAGGACAAACTATAGGGACTGAAGTAGAGACCAGGTAGAACCAGCCACATCACAAACAGGACAAACTATAGGGACTGAAGTAGAGACCAGGTGGAACCAGCCACATCACAAACAGGACAAACTATAGGGACTGAAGTAGAGACCAGGTAGAACCAGCCACATCACAAACAGGACAAACTATAGGGACTGAAGTAGAGACCAGGTAGAAGCAGCCACATCACAAACAGGACAAACTATAGGGACTGAAGTAGAGGAGACCAGGTAGAACCAGCCACATCACAAACATGACAAACTATAGGGACTGAAGTAGAGGAGACCAGGTAGAACCAGCCACATCACAAACAGGACAAACTATAGGGACTGAAGTAGAGGAGACCAGGTAGAACCAGCCACATCACAAACAGGACAACTACTGTATAGGGACTGAAGTAGAGGAGACCAGGTAGAACCAGCCACATCACAAACAGGACAAACTATAGGGACTGAGTAGAGACCAGGTAGAACCAGACACATCACAAACAGGACAAACTATAGGGACTGAAGTAGAGACCAGGTAGAACCAGCCACATCACAAACAGGACAACTATAGGGACTGAAGTAGAGGAGACCAGGTGGAACCAGACACATCGCAAACAGGACAAACTATAGGGACTGAAGTAGAGACCAGGTAGAACCAGCCACATCACAAACAGGACAAACTATAGGGACTGAAGTAGAGGAGACCAGGTGGAACCAGCCACATCACAAACAGGACAACTACTGTATAGGGACTGAAGTAGAGGAGACCAGGTGGAACCAGACACATCACAAACAGGACAAACTATAGGGACTGAAGTAGAGACCAGGTAGAACGAGCCACATCACAAACAGGACAAACTATAGGGACTGAGGTAGAGACTAGGTAGAACCAGCCACATCACAAACAGGACAAACTATAGGGACTGAATTAGAGACCAGGTAGAACCAGCCACATCACAAACAGGACAAACTATAGGGACTGATGTAGAGACCAGGTAGAACCAGCCACATCACAAACAGGACAAACTATAGGGACTGAAGTAGAGGAGACCAGGTGGAACCAGCCACATCACAAACAGGACAACTACTGTATAGGGACTGAAGTAGAGGAGACCAGGTGGAACCAGACACATCACAAACAGGACAAACTATAGGGACTGAAGTAGAGACCAGGTAGAACCAGCCACATCACAAACAGGACAACTATAGGGACTGAAGTAGAGACCAGGTAGAACCAGCCACATCACAAACAGGACAAACTATAGGGACTGAGGTAGAGACTAGTTAGAACCAGCCACATCACAAACAGGACAAACTATAGGGACTGAAGTAGAGACCAGGTAGAACCAGCCACATCACAAACAGGACAAACTATAGGGACTGAAGTAGAGACCAGGTAGAACCAGCCACATCACAAACAGGACAAACTGTAGGGACTGAAGTAGAGGAGACCAGGTGGAACCAGCCACATCACAAACAGGACAAACTATAGGGGCTGAAGTAGAGGAGACCAGGTGGAACCAGCCACATCACAAACAGGACAAACTATAGGGACCGAAGTAGAGACCAAGTAGAACCAGCCACATCACAAACAGGACAAACTATAGGGACAGAAGTAGAGACCAAATATAACCAGCCACATCACAAACTGGACAAACTATAGGGACTGAAGTAGAGACCAAGTAGAACCAGCCACATCACAAACAGGACAAACTATAGGGACAGAAGTAGAGACCAAATATAACCAGCCACATCACAAACAGAACAAACTATAGGGACTGAAGTAGAGACCAGGTAGAACCAGCCACATCACGAACAGGACAAACTATAGGGACTGAAGTAGAGACCAGGTGGAACCAGCCACATCACAAACAGGACAAACTATAGGGACTGAAGTAGAGACCAGGTAGAACCAGCCACATCACAAACAGGACAAACTATAGGGACTGAAGTAGAGACCAGGTAGAACCAGCCACATCACAAACAGGACAAACTATAGGGACTGAAGTAGAGACCAGGTAGAACCAGCCACATCACAAACAGGACAAACTATAGGGACTGAAGTAGAGGAGACCAGGTGGAACCAGCCACATCACAAGCAGGACAACTACTGTATAGGGACTGAAGTAGAGGAGACCAGGTGGAACCAGACACATCACAAACAGGACAAACTATAGGGACTGAAGTAGAGACCAGGTAGAACCAGCCACATCACAAACAGGACAAACTATAGGGACTGAAGTAGAGACCAGGTAGAACCAGCCACATCACAAACAGGACAAACTATAGGGACTGAAGTAAAGACCAGGTAGAACCAGCCACATCACAAACAGGACAAACTATAGGGACTAATGTAGAGACCAGGTAGAACCAGCCACATCACAAACAGGACAAACTATAGGGACTGAAGTAGAGACCAGGTAGAACCAGCCACATCACAAACAGGACAAACTGTAGGGACTGAAGTAGAGGAGACCAGCTGGAACCAGCCCACATCACAAACAGGACAAACTATAGGGACTGAAGTAGAGGAGACCAGGTGGAACCAGCCACATCACAAAACAGGACAAGCTATAGGGACTGAAGAAGAGACCAGGTAGAACCAGCCACATCACGAACAGGACAAACTATAGGGACTGAAGTAGAGACCAGGTAGAACCAGACACATCACAAACAGGACAAACTATAGGGACTGAAGTAGAGGAGACCAGGGGAACCAGCCACATCACAAACAGGACAAACTATAGGGACTGAAGTAGAGACCAGGTAGAACCAGCCACATCACAAACAGGACAACTATAGGGACTGAAGTAGAGACCAGGTAGAACCAGCCACATCACAAACAGGACAAACTATAGGGACTGAGGTTAGAGACTAGTTAGAACCAGCCACATCACAAACAGGACCAAACTATAGGGACTGAAGTAGAGACCAGGTAGAACCAGCCACATCACAAACAGGACAACTGTAGGGACTGAAGTAGAGGAGACCAGGTGGAACCAGCCACATCACAAACAGGACAAACTATAGGGGCTGAAGTAGAGGAGACCAGGTGGAACCAGCCACATCACCAAACAGGACAAACTATAGGGACCCGAAGTAGAGACCAAGTAGAACAGCCACATCACAAACAGGACAAACTATAGGGACCGAAGTAGAGACCAAGTAGAACCAGCCACATCACAAACAGGACAAAACTATAGGGACAGAAGTAGAGACCAATATAACCAGCCACATCACAAACAGGACAAACTATAGGGACTGAAGTAGAGGACCAAGTAGAACCAGCCACATCACAAACAGGACAAACTATAGGGACAGAAGTAGAGACCAAATATAACCAGGCCACATCACAAACAGAACAAACTATAGGGACTGAAGTAGAGACCAGGTAGAACCAGCCACATCACGAACAGGACAAACTATAGGGACTGAAGTAGAGACCAGGTGGAACCAGCCACATCACAAACAGGGACAACTATAGGGACTGAAGTAGAGGACCAGGTAGAACAAGCCACATCACAAACAGGACAAACTATAGGGACTGAAGTAGAGACCAGGTAGAACCAGCCACATCACAAACAGGACAAACTATAGGGACTGAAGTAGAGACCAGGTAGAACCAGCCACATCACAAACAGGACAAACTATAGGGACTGAAGTAGAGGAGACCAGGTGGAACCAGCCACATCACAAGCAGGACAACTACTGTATAGGGACTGAAGTAGAGGAGACCAGGTGGAACCAGACACATCACAAACAGGACAAACTATAGGGACTGAAGTAGAGGACCAGGTAGAACCAGCCACATCACAAACAGGACAAACTATAGGGACCTGAAGTAGAGACCAGGTAGAACCAGCCACATCACAAACAGGACAAACTATAGGGACTGAAGGTAAAGACCAGGTAGAACAGCCACATCACAAACAGGACAAATATAGGGACTACTGTAGAGACCAGGTAGAACCAGCCCACATCACAAACAGGACAAACTATAGGGACTGAAGTAGAGACCAGGTAGACCCAGCCACATCACAAACAGGACAAACTGTAGGGACTGAAGTAGAGGAGAGACCAGCTGGAACCAGCCACATCACAAACAGGACAACTATAGGGACTGACGTAGAGGAGACCAGGTGGAACCAGCCACATCCAAACAGGACAAGCTATAGGGACTGAAGAAGAGACCAGGTAGAACCAGCCACATCACCGAACAGGACAAACTATAGGGACTGAAGTAGAGACCAGGTAGAACCAGACACATCACAAACCAGGACAAACTATAGGGACTGAAGTAGAGACCATGTAGAACCAGCCACATCACAAACAGGACAAACTATAGGGACTGAAGTAGAGAGACCCGGTGGAACCAGCCACATCACAACCGGGACAACTACTGTATAGGGACTGAAGTAGAGGAGACCAGGTGGAACCAGACACATCACAAACAGGACAAACTATAGGGACTGAAGTAGAGACCAGGTAGAACAGCCACATCACAAACAGGACAAACTATAGGGACTGAGGGTAGAGACTAGGTAGAACCAGCCACATCACAAACAGGACAAACTATAGGGACTGAAGTAGAGACCAGGTTAGAACCAGCCACATCACAAACAGGACAAACTATAGGGACTGAAGTAGAGACCAGGTAGAACCAGCCACATCACAAACAGGACAAACTATAGGGATGAAGTAGAGGAGACCAGGTGGAACCAGCCACATCACAAACAGGACAACTACTGTATAGGGACTGAAGTAGAGGAGACCAGGTGGAACCAGACACGTCACAAAGAGGACAAACTATAGGGACTGAAGTAGAGACCAGGTAGAACCAGCCACATCACAAACAGGACAACTATAGGGACTGAAGTAGAGGACCAGGTAGAACCAGCCACATCACAAACAGGACAAACTATAGGGCCTGAGGTAGGACTAGGTTAGAACCAGCCACATCACAAACAGGACAAACTATAGGGACTGAATTAGAGGAGACCAGGTGGAACCAGCCACATCACAAACAGGACAAGCTATAGGGACTGAAGAAGAGACCAGGTAGAAACCAGCCACATCACGAACAGGACAAACTATAGGGACTGAAGTTTCAGAGAGTGATGCGATGTTGCAGCCAGAAATCATCAATTATACATCTGAGGAAACCCACATTCTCTCTCCTGTCTGTCTCTCTCTCTTTATTCTTAGTTCTTAGTTATGCCTGCATGTCCTCCTGAGTGTGTTAAGGAGGCCATCTTGCATCTAGCTGACATTTTTTCCCATGATTCCTCTCTCTCTCCTCTAACCATCTCTCTCGCTATCTCTCTATCTCTCTCTCTCACTCTCTCTCTCTCTCTCTCTGTCTCTCTCTCTCTCTCTCTCTCTCTCTCTCTCTCTCTCTCTCTCTCTCTCTCTAACCCTATCTCTCTCCAACCCTTTCTCTCTCCATATATATATTTTTTCTCTTTTGTGTTGTGTGTGCAGGTGAGGATAGCAGGCTGGTGAGATATAATGACTGGTCAAAAAAACACATGAGTCACCTTGTTGTCCATTAATTTGTCTCCTGTATTTGGCCCGTCTCTGTGGTAACAGTGGGAAGTGTAGTGTGACGTGTGTGTGTGTGTGTGTGTGTCTGTGTGTGTATGTGTGGTGTGTGTGTGTGTGAGTGTGTGTGTGTTAGCGTGGCAGTGTGACGTTACAGGTCTATCATAGACAGGAGGCATCACAGACAGGAGACATCACAGACTGGAGACATCACAGACAGGAGACATCACAGATCTATCACAGACCGGAGACATCACAGACAGGAGGACATCACAGGCAGGAAATATCACAGACAGGAGACATCACAGACAGTAGACATCACAGTACGTTCACAGACAGGAGGCATCACAGACAGGAGGCATCACAGACAGGAGGCATCACAGACAGGAGACATCACAGACAGGAGACATCACAGATCTATCACAGACAGGAGACATCACAGACAGGAGACATCACAGGCAGTAGACATCACAGTACGTTCACAGACAGGAGGCATCACAGACAGGAGACATCACAGACTGGAGACATCACAGACTGGAGACATCACTTTTATCACAGAGTTAGATTGGAGGTAGAGAAGACTCTGCTGATGTAGACCAGAGGGTTGTAGTCTCTTTAAGACACCAGGAGACAGAAAGAGAAGACTCTGCTGATGTAGACCAGAGGGTTGTAGTCTCTTTAAGACACCAGGAGACAGAAAGAGAAGACTCTGCTGATGTAGACCAGAGGGTTGTAGTCTCTTTAAGACACCAGGAGACAGAAAGAGCAGACTCTGCTGATGTAGACCAGAGGGTTGTAGTCTCTTTAAGACACCAGGAGACAGAAAGAGAAGACTCTGCTGATGTAGACCAGAGGGTTGTAGGTTAAGACACCAGGAGACCGAAAGAGACGGGGACTCTGCTGATGTAGCCAAGAGGGTTTGTAGGTCTCTTTAAGACCTCAGGAGACAGACAGAAAGAAGAAGGACTCTTGCTGATGTAGACCAGATGGTTGTAGTTAAGACACCAGGAGGAGACAGAAAGAGAAGACTATGTTGCTGTCGGACCAGAGGGTTGTTAGTTAGACACCAGAGACAGGACAGAGAAGACTGCTGATGTAGACCAGAGGTTTTGTAGTCTCTCTAAGACATCAGGAGGAGACAGGAAGAGAAGACTCTACTGATGTAGACCAGAGGGTTGTAGTCTCTTTAAGACACCAGGAGACAGAAAGAGAAGACTCTGCTGATGTAGACCAGAGGGTTGTAGTCTCTTTAAGACACCAGGAGACAGAAAGAGACAACTATGCTGATGTTAGACCAGACGGTGTAGTCTCTTTAAAACACCAGGAGACAGAAAGAGAAGACTCTGCTGATGTAGACCAGAGGGTTGTAGTTAAGACCTCAGGAGACAGAAAGAGAAGACTCTGCTGATGTAGACCAGAGGGTTGTAGTCTCTTTAAGACACCAGGAGACAGAAAGAGAAGACTCTGCTGATGTAGACCAGAGGGTTGTAGTCTCTTTAAGACATCAGAAGACAGAAAGAGAAGACTCTGCTGATGTAGACCCAAGGGTTGTAGTTAAGACACCAGGAGACAGAAAGAGAAGACTCTGCTGATGTAGACCAGAGGGTTGTAGTTAAGACACCAGGAGACAGAAAGAGAAGACTCTGCTGATTTAGACCAGAGGGTTGTAGTTAAGAGACCAGGAGACAGACCTGGGAAGATAATGTAGGATTGAACATGTGTAGTTACTCTGTGATACTCTGTATGACTGAACATGGGTAGTTACTCTGTGATACTCTGTATGACTGAACATGGGTAGTTACTCTGTATGACTGAACATTGGTAGTTACTCTGTAGGACTAAACATGGATAGTTACTCTGTGATACTCTGTAGGACTGAACATGGGTAGTTACTCTGTGATACTCTGTAGGACTGAACATGGATAGATACTATGTGATACTCTGTAGGGCTGAACATGGGTAGTTACTCTGTAGGACTGAACATGGATAGATACTATGTGATACTCTGTAGGGCTGAACATGGGTAGTTACTCTGTGATACTCTGTAGGACTGAACATGGGTAGTTACTCTGTAGGACTGAACATGGGTAGATACTCTGTGATACTCTGTAGGACTGAACATGGGTAGATACTCTGTGATACTCTGTAGGACTGAACATGGATTTGGAAACATCATATCATATGTTGACCTAACCTGTGTGTTTTGACCTAACCTGTGTGTTTTGACCTAACCTGTGTGTTTTGACCTAACCTATGTGTGTGTTGACCTAACCTGTGTGTTTTGACTAGACTTAACCAGTGTGTGTTTTGACCTAACCTGTGTGTTTTGACCTAACCTGTGTGTGTGTGTGTTGACCTAACCTGTGTGTTTTGACCTAACCTGTGTGTTTTGACTTAACCTGTGTGTTTTGACCTAACCTGTGTGTGTTGACCTAACCTGTGTTTGTTGACCTAACCTGTGTGTTTTGACTTAACCTGTGTGTTTTGACCTAACCTGTGTGTGTGTGTTGACCTAACCTGTGTGTTTTGACCTAACCTGTGTGTTTTGACCTAACCTGTGTGTGCGTTGACCTAACCTGTGTGTGTGTTGACCTAACCTGTGTGTGTGTTGACCTAACCTGTGTGTGTGTGTTGACCTAACCTGTGTTTCTCTTTCCCCAGGTGAGCCAGAGTTTAAGTACATCGGAAACATGCACGGCAACGAGGCGGTAGGACGGGAACTCATCGTCTACCTGGCTCAGTACCTCTGTAACCAATACCAACAGGTAATATAACCTGTCTCAGTACCTCTGTTACCAACAGGTAATATAACCTGTCTCAGTACCTCTGTTACAACCTGTCTCAGTACCTCTGATACCAACAGGTAATATAACCTGTCTCAGTACCTCTGTTACCAACAGGTAATATAACCTGTCTCAGTACCTCTGTTACAACCTGTCTCAGTACCTCTGTTACCAACAGGTAATATAACCTGTCTCAGTACCTCTGTTACAACCTGTCTCAGTACCTCTGTAACCAATACCAACAGGTAATATAACCTGTCTCAGTACCTCTGTTACCAACAGGTAATATAACCTGTCTCAGTACCTCTGTTACCAACAGGTAATATAACCTGTCTCAGTACCTCTGTTACCAACAGGTAATATAACCTGTCTCAGTACCTCTGTTACCAACAGGTAATATAACCTGTCTCAGTACCTCTGTTACAACCTGTCTCAGTACCTCTGTTACCAACAGGTAATATAACCTGTCTCAGTACCTCTGTAACCAATACCAACAGGTAATATAACCTGTCTCAGTACCTCTGTTACCAACAGGTAATATAACCTGTCTCAGTACCTCTGTTACCAACAGGTAATATAACCTGTCTCAATACCTCTGTTACCAACAGGTAATATAACCTGTCTCAGTACCTCTGTTACCAACAGGTAATATAACCTGTCTCAGTACCTCTGTTACAACCTGTCTCAGTACCTCTGTTACAACCTGTCTCAGTACCTCTGTTACCAACAGGTAATATAACCTGTCTCAGTACCTCTGTAACCAACAGGTAATATAACCTGTCTCAATACCTCTGTTACCAACAGGTAATATAACCTGTCTCAGTACCTCTGATACCAACAGGTAATATAACCTGTCTCAGTACCTCTGATACCAACAGGTAATATAACCTGTCTCAGTACCTCTGTTACCAACAGGTAATATAACCTGTCTCAGTACCTCTGTTACCAACAGGTAATATAACCTGTCTCAGTACCTCTGTTACCAACAGGTAATATAACCTGTCTCAGTACCTCTGTTACCAACAGGTAATATAACCTGTCTCAGTACCTCTGTTACCAACAGGTAATATAACCTGTAGTTTGGATCCAACTAAACGATCACAGAGTTAATATGTTGTTGTGTTTTCACAGGGCAACGAGTCGATCACAGAGTTAATATGTTGTTCTGTTGTATCAGGGCAACGAGTCGATCATCGATCTGATCCACACCACACGTATCCACCTGATGCCCTCTATGAACCCTGATGGCTTTGAGAAAGCTGCCTCCCAGGTAACACACAACTAACACACACACCACAACTAACACACACACCACAACTAACACACACACCACAACTAACACACACACCACAACTAACACACACACCACAACTAACACACACACCACAACTAACACACACACCACAACTAACACACACACCACAACTAACACACACACCACAACTAACACACACACCACAACTAACACACACACCACAACTAACACACACACCACAACTAACACACACACCACAACTAACACACACACCACAACTAACACACACACCACAACTAACACACACACCACAACTAACACACACACCACAACTAACACACACATCACAACTAACACACACACCACAACTAACACACACACCACAACTAACACACACACCACAACTAACACACACACCACAACTAACACACACACCACAACTAACACACACACCACAACTAAACACACACACCACAACTAACACACACACCACAACTAACACACACACCACAACTAACACACACACCACAACTAACACACACACCACAACTAACACACACACACCACAACTAACACACACACCACAACTAACACACACACCACAACTAACACACACACCACAACTAACACACACACCACAACTAACACACACACCACAACTAACACACACACCACAACTAACACACACCCACAACTAACACACACACCACAACTAACACACACACCACAACTAACACACACACCACAACTAACACACACACCACAACTAACACACACACCACAACTAACACACACACCACAACTAACACACACACCACAACTAACACACACACCACAACTAACACACACACACCAAACTAACACACACACCACAACTAACACACACACCACAACTACACACACACCACAACTAACACACACACCACACAACTAACACACACACCACAACTAACACACACACAGACTGGTTCATGGGACCAGGTAACACACACACCACAACTAACACACACACCACAACTAACACACACACCACAACTAACACACACACCACAACTAACACACACACCACAACTAACACACACACCACAACTAACACACACACCACAACTAACACACACACCACAACTAACACACACACCACAACTAACACACACATCACAACTAACACACACACCACAACTAACACACACACCACAACTAACACACACATCACAACTAACACACACACAGACTGGTTCATGGGACCAGGTAACACACACACCACAACTAACACACACACCACAACTAACACACACACCACAACTAACACACAACCACAACTAACACACACACCACAACTAACACACACACCACAACTAACACACACACCACAACTAACACACACACCACAACTAACACACACACCACAACTAACACACACACCACAACTAACACACACACCACAACTAACACACACACCACAACTAACACACACACCACAACTAACACACACACCACAACTAACACACACACACCACAACTAACACACACACCACAACTAACACACACACCACAACTAACACACACACCACAACTAACACACACACCACAACTAACACACACCACAACTAACACACACACCACAACTAACACACACACCACAACTAACACACACACCACAACTAACACACACACCACAACTAACACACACATCACAACTAACACACACACCACAACTAACACACACACACACCACAACTACACACACACCACAACTAACACACACATCACAACTAACACACACACCACAACTAACACACACACCACAACTAACACACACACCACAACTAACACACACATCACAACTAACACACACACCACAACTAACACACACATCACAACTAACACACACACCACAACTAACACACACACAGACTGGTTCATGGGACCAGGTAACACACACACCACAACTAACACACACATCACAACTAACACACACACAGACTGGTTCATGGGACCAGGTAACACACACATCACAACTAACACACACACCACAACTAACACACACATCACAACTAACACACACACCACAACTAACACACACACCACAACTAACACACACACCACAACTAACACACACATCACAACTAACACACACACAGACTGGTTCATGGGACCAGGTAACACACACACCACAACTAACACACACACCACAACTAACACACACATCACAACTAACACACACACCACAACTAACACACACATCACAACTAACACACACATCACAACTAACACACACACCACAACTAACACACACACCACAACTAACACACACACCACAACTAACACACACACCACAACTAACACACACACCACAACTAACACACACACACACAACTAACACACACACCACAACTAACACACACACCACAACTAACACACACACCACAACTAACACACACACCACAACTAACACACACACCACAACTAACACACACACCACAACTAACACACACACCACAACTAACACACACACACCACAACTAACACACACACCACAACTAACACACACACCACAACTAACACACACACCACAACTAACACACACACCACAACTAACATACACATCACAACTAACACACACACCACAACTAACACACACATCACAACTAACACACACACCACAACTAACACACACACCACAACTAACACACACACCACAACTAACACACACACCACAACTAACACACACACCACAACTAACACACACACCACAACTAACACACACACAGACTGGTTCATGGGACCAGGTAACACACACACCACAACTAACACACACACCACAACTAACACACACATCACAACTAACACACACACCACAACTAACACACACATCACAACTAACACACACACAGACTGGTTCATGGGACCAGGTAACACACACACCACAACTAACACACACACCACAACTAACACACACACCACAACTAACACACACACACACACACACACCACAACTAACACACACATCACAACTAACACACACACCACAACTAACACACACACCACAACTAACACACACACCACAACTAACACACACATCACAACTAACACACACACCACAACTAACACACACACCACAACTAACACACACACCACAACTAACACACACACCACAACTAACACACACATCACAACTAACACACACACCACAACTAACACACACACCACAACTAACACACACATCACAACTAACACACACACCACAACTAACACACACACCACAACTAACACACACATCACAACTAACACACACACCACAACTAACACACACATCACAACTAACACACACACCACAACTAACACACACACCACAACTAACACACACACCACAACTAACACACACACCACAACTAACACACACATCACAACTAACACACACACCACAACTAACACACACACCACACTAACACACACACCACAACTAACACACACACCACAACTAACACACACACCACAACTAACACACACATCACAACTAACACACACATCACAACTAACACACACACCACAACTAACACACACCCACAACTAACACACACACCACAACTAACACACACACCACAACTAACACACACACCACAACTAACACACACACACACAACTAACACACACACCAAACAACACACACACAACACACACACCACAACTAACACACACACACCACAACTAACACACACACCACAACTAACACACACACCACAACTAACACACACACCACAACTAACACACACACCACAACTAACACACACATCACAACTAACACACACACCACAACTAACACACACATCACAACTAACACACACACCACAACTAACACACACACCACAACTAACACACACACCACAACTAACACACACACCACAACTAACACACACACCACAACTAACACACACACCACAACTAACACACACACAGACTGGTTCATGGGACCAGGTAACACACACACCACAACTAACACACACACCACAACTAACACACACATCACAACTAACACACACACCACAACTAACACACACATCACAACTAACACACACACAGACTGGTTCATGGGACCAGGTAACACACACACCACAACTAACACACACACCACAACTAACACACACACCACAACTAACACACACACCACAACTAACACACACACCACAACTAACACACACATCACAACTAACACACACACACACAACTAACACACACCACAACTAACACACACATCACAACTAACACACACACCACAACTAACACACACACCACAACTAACACACACATCACAACTAACACACACACCACAACTAACACACACATCACAACTAACACACACACCACAACTAACACACACACCACAACTAACACACACATCACAACTAACACACACACCACAACTAACACACACACCACAACTAACACACACATCACAACTAACACACACACCACAACTAACACACACACCACAACTAACACACACACCACAACTAACACACACACCACAACTAACACACACACACCACAACTAACACACACACCACAACTAACACACACACCACAACTAACACACACACCACAACTAACACACACACCACAACTAACATACACATCACAACTAACACACACACCACAACTAACACACACATCACAACTAACACACACACCACAACTAACACACACACCACAACTAACACACACACCACAACTAACACACACACCACAACTAACACACACACCACAACTAACACACACACCACAACTAACACACACACAGACTGGTTCATGGGACCAGGTAACACACACACCACAACTAACACACACACCACAACTAACACACACATCACAACTAACACACACACCACAACTAACACACACATCACAACTAACACACACACAGACTGGTTCATGGGACCAGGTAACACACACACCACAACTAACACACACACCACAACTAACACACACACCACAACTAACACACACACCACAACTAACACACACACCACAACTAACACACACATCACAACTAACACACACACCACAACTAACACACACACCACAACTAACACACACATCACAACTAACACACACACCACAACTAACACACACACCACAACTAACACACACATCACAACTAACACACACACCACAACTAACACACACATCACAACTAACACACACACCACAACTAACACACACACCACAACTAACACACACATCACAACTAACACACACACCACAACTAACACACACACCACAACTAACACACACATCACAACTAACACACACACCACAACTAACACACACATCACAACTAACACACACCAACAACTAACCACACAACCACCAACTAACACACACACCACAACTAACACACACATCACAACTAACACACACATCACAACTAACACACACACCACAACTAACACACACACCACAACTAACACACACACCACAACTAACACACACACCACAACTAACACACACCCACAACTACACACACACTCACAACTAACACACACATCACAACTAACACACACACCACAACTAACACACACACCACAACTAACACACACACCACAACTAACACACACATCACAACTAACACACACACCACAACTAACACACACATCACAACTAACACACACACCACAACTAACACACACATCACAACTAACACACACCACCACAACTAACACACACACCACAACTAACACACACATCACAACTAACACACACACAGACTGGTTCATGGGACCAGGTAACACCACACACCACAACTAACACACACATCACAACTAACACACACACAGACTGGTTCATGGGACCAACTAACACACACACCACAACTAACACACACATCACAACTAACACACACACAGACTGGTTCATGGGACCAACTAACACACACACCACAACTAACACACACACCACAACTAACACACACACCACAACTAACACACACACCACAACTAACACACACACACAACTAACACACACACCACAACTAACACACACACCACAACTAAACACACACACCACAACTAACACACACACCACAACTAACACACACACCACAACTAACACACACACACACAACTAACACACACACCACAACTAACACACACACCACAACTAACACACACACAGACTGGTTCATGGGACCAGGTAACACACACACCACAACTAACACACACATCACAACTAACACACACACAGACTGGTTCATGGGACCAGGTAACACACACCACAACTAACACACACACCACAACTAACACACACACCACAACTAACACACACATCACAACTAACACACACACAGACTGGTTCATGGGACCAGGTAACACACACACCACAACTAACACACACATCACAACTAACACACACACAGACTGGTTCATGGGACCAGGTAACACACACACCACAACTAACACACACACCACAACTAACACACACATCACAACTAACACACACACAGACTGGTTCATGGGACCAGGTAACATCTCTCCTCCCTCTGTGTGTCAGTCGGGGGAGCTGAAAGATTGGTTCGTAGGTCGTAGTAACGCCCAGGGGGTTGACCTGAACAGGAACTTCCCTGACCTGGACCGTATCGTCTACGGCAACGAGAAGGAGGGCGGAGCCAACAACCACCTGCTCAACAACATGAAGAAGGCCGTGGACGAAAATACCAAGGTAACACACCTGTCTGTCTGTCTGGTAACACACCTGTCTGTCTGTCTGTGTCTGTGTTGTCTCCAGCTAGCTCCAGAGACCAAGGCAGTGATCCTGTCTGTCTGTGTTGTCTCCAGCTGGCTCCAGATACCAAGGCAGTGATCCTGTCTGTCTGTGTTGTCTCCAGCTGGCTCCAGAGACCAAGGCAGTGATCCTGTCTGTCTGTCTGTGTTGTCTCCAGCTGGCTCCAGAGACCAAGGCAGTGATCCTGTCTGTGTTGTCTCCAGGCTGCTCCAGAGACCAAGGCAGTGGTCCTGTCTGTCTGTGTTGTCTCCAGCTGGCTCCAGAGACCAAGGCAGTGATCCTGTCTGTCTGTCTGTGTTGTCTCCAGCTGGCTCCAGAGACCAAGGCAGTGATCCTGTCTGTGTTGCCTCCAGGCTGCTCCAGAGACCAAGGCAGTGGTCCTGTCTGTGTCTGTGTCTGTGTTGTCTCCAGCTAGCTCCAGAGACCAAGGCAGTGATCCTGTCTGTGTCTGTGTTGTCTCCAGCTGGCTCCAGAGACCAAGGCAGTGATCCTATCTGTCTGTGTTGTCTCCAGCTAGCTCCAGAGACCAACGCAGTGATCCTGTCTGTCTGTGTTATCTCCAGCTGGCTCCAGAGACCAAGGCAGTGATCCTGTCTGTCTGTGTCTGTGTTGTCTCCAGCTGGCTCCAGAGACCAAGGCAGTGATCCTGTCTGTCTGTGTCTGTGTTGTCTCCAGCTGGCTCCAGAGACCAAGGCAGTGATCCTGTCTGTGTCTGTGTTGTCTCCAGGCTGCTCCAGAGACCAAGGCAGTGGTCCTGTCTGTCTGTGTCTGTGTTGTCTCCAGCTAGCTCCAGAGACCAAGGCAGTGATCCTGTCTGTCTGTGTCTGTGTTGTCTCCAGGTGGCTCCAGAGACCAAGGCAGTGATCCTGTCTGTCTGTGTCTGTGTTGTCTCCAGCTAGCTCCAGAGACCAAGGCAGTGATCCTGTCTGTCTGTGTCTGTGTTGTCTCCAGCTGGCTCCAGAGACCAAGGCAGTGATCCTGTCTGTCTGTGTTTGTGTTGTCTCCAGCTAGCTCCAGAGACCAAGGCAGTGATCCTGTCTGTCGGTGTTGTCTCCAGCTGGCTCCAGAGACCAAGGCAGTGATCCTGTCTGTCTGTGTCTGTGTTGTCTCCAGCTGGCTCCAGAGACCAAGGCAGTGATCCTGTCTGTCTGTGTCTGTGTTGTCTCCAGCTGGCTCCAGAGACCAAGGCAGTGGTCCTGTCTGTCTGTGTCTGTGTTGTCTCCAGCTAGCTCCAGAGACCAAGGCAGTGATCCTGTCTGTCTGTGTCTGTGTTGTCTCCAGGCTGCTCCAGAGACCAAGGCAGTGGTCCTGTCTGTCTGTGTCTGTGTTGTCTCCAGCTAGCTCCAGTGACCAAGGCAGTGATCCTGTCTGTCTGTGTCTGTGTTGTCTCCAGGTGGCTCCAGAGACCAAGGCAGTGATCCTGTCTGTCTGTGTCTGTGTTGTCTCCAGCTGGCTCCAGAGACCAAGGCAGTGATCCTGTCTGTCTGTGTTTGTGTTGTCTCCAGCTGGCTCCAGAGACCAAGGCAGTGATCCTGTCTGTCGGTGTTGTCTCCAGCTGGCTCCAGAGACCAAGGCAGTGATCCTGTCTGTCTGTGTCTGTGTTGTCTCCAGCTGGCTCCAGAGACCAAGGCAGTGATCCTGTCTGTCTGTGTCTGTGTTGTCTCCAGCTGGCTCCAGAGACCAAGGCAGTGATCCTGTCTGTCTGTGTTGTCTCCAGCTAGCTCCAGAGACCAAGGCAGTGATCCAGTCTGTCTGTGTTGTCTCCAGCTAGCTCCAGAGACCAAGGCAGTGATCAGGTGGATAATGGAGATTCCATTCGTCCTCTCAGCTAATCTGCATGGAGGAGATGTGGTGGCCAACTACCCCTACGACGAGACACGCAGTGGTAACCACACACACCACGCTACACACACACCACGCTACACACACACCACGCTACACACACACCACGCTACACACCCACCACGCTACACACACACCAAGCTACACACACACCACGCTACACACACACCATGCTACACACACACCACGCTACACACCCACCAAGCTACACACCCACCACGCTACACACACGTCACGCTACACACACATCACGCTACACACACACCACGCCACACACCCACCACACTACACACACAACACGCTACACGCATAAACCACTGTGAACCAGACATCTCCTACAGTATAGAGCATCATGGGTAATTTAAACCACTGTGAACCAGACATCTCCTACAGTATAGAGTAGAGCTTCATGGGATCATTTAAACCACTGTGAACCAGACATCTCCTACAGTGTAGAGTAGAGCATCATGGGTAATTTAAACCACTGTGAACCAGACATCTCCTACAGTGTAGAGCATCATGGGTAATTTAAACCACTGTGAACCAGACATATCCTACAGTATAGAGTAGAGCATCATGGGTAATTTAAACCACTGTGAACTAAACATGAAGCTGAGTAAAAGACACAAAAATTAAACTTAAGAATGGGAAGCATAGCATTTACACACATATAACAGATCTACCTCTTCGTGACTTCATTTCAAAGAGAATTACAGATCTATAACTCATATTTCTATGTGAATTTGGTCAGGTCGCCCAAAAAGTTACATAATACCTCTGCTAATAAGTGCAAATAAGTTATCTCCCTCCCTCCCTCCCTCCCTCCCTCCCTCCCTCCCTCCCTCCCTCCCTCCCTCCCTCCCTCCCTCCCTCCCTCCCTCCCTCCCTCCTCCTTCCCTCCCTCCCTCCCTCCCTCCCTCCTCCTCCCTCCCTCCCTCCCTCCCTCCCTCCCTCCCTCCCTCCTTCCTTCCTTCCCTCCCTCCCTCCCTCCCTCCCTCCCTCCCTCCCTCCCTCCCATCCCCCCCTCTCCACCTCCCTTCCTCCATCCCCCATCCACCCTCCCTCCCTCCCTCCCCATCCTCCCTCCCTCCCACCCCCCCCCCTCCCTCCCTCCCTCCCTCCC
>NW_022261985.1:18511597-18524097 GCF_002021735.2 Oncorhynchus kisutch | reverse complement strand
TGGTCCTTAGAGAGGAAGTAGGGCACTGTGTTGTCAACTCTTCCCTGGTCCTTAGTGTACTAGAGGAAGTAGGTCACTCTGTCGTCAACTCTTCCCTGGTCCTTAGTGTACTAGAGGAAGTAGGGCACTATGTTGTCAAATCTTCCCTGGTCCTTAGTGTACTAGAGGAAGTAGGGCACTATGTTGTCAACTCGCCCTATAAAATCTGTTATTATGTTTTCTGTCAATATACCTAGTTAATAAACAGCTCTAAGGCCCTATAAAATCTGTTATTATGTTTTCTGTCAATATACCTGTATAATAAACAGCTCTAAGGCCCTATAAAATCTGTTATTATGTTTTCTGTCAATATACCTGTATAATAAACAGCTCTAAGGCCCTATAAAATCTGTTATTATGTTTTCTGTCAATATACCTGTATAATAAACAGCTCTAAGGCCCTATATAATCTGTTATTATGTTTTCTGTCAATATACCTGTATAATAAACAGCTCTAAGGCCCTATAAAATCTGTTATGTTTTCTGTCAATATACCTAGTTAATAAACAGCTCTAAGGCCCTATAAAATCTGTTATGTTTTCTGTCAATATACCTAGTTAATAAACAGCTCTAAGGCCCTATATAATCTGTTATTATGTTTTCTGTCAATATACCTGTATAATAAACAGCTCTAAGGCCCTATAAAATCTGTTATTATGTTTTCTGATTTTTATCTTTCTTGGATTTAGGTTTTTGTTTTTTACTCTCAAAATATATATTTTTCTACGAAATTAGATTACATTAGATTAAATTAGATTAAACTAGATTACATTAGATTAAATTAGATTAGTTCTGAGTCCATGTCAATGCTTAAATCACATGATGAAAAATAAAAGTAGGTCGAAGAAAACAAACACATTTAGATTTTGGGGTGTAATTCCTCTTTAATTATGCTTCTGGCCCTTTAATTATGCGTCTGGCCCTTTAATTATGTTAAAGGTTCAGAATGCTCTAGCCAGAGGGAGCTGCTCAGACCAGTGCAGTTCAGAATGCTCTAGCCAGCCGGCAGATTAACTAATTAATTAATTAACTAATTAATTAGACTAACTTTAACCACTCTGAACCATAGCCCTAACTTTAACCACTCTGAACCATAGCCCTAACTTTAACCACTCTGAACCATAGCCCTAACTTTAACCACTCTGAACCATAGCCCTAACTTTAACCACTCTGAACCATAGCCCTAACTTTAACCACTCTGAACCATAGCCCTAACTTTAACCACTCTGAACCATAGCCCTAACTTTAACCACTCTGAACCATAGCCCTAACTTTAACCACTCTGAACCATAGCCCTAACTTTAACCACTCTGAATGAATACCTAAACTTCACCCTTTGAGTTGTTTTAACCCAGTAACCATGCAGAATTTACCTTGTAACCACACAGAATTAATGGGTCAAAAATAGACAGTCATCCACATACACATACGTAACAGTATAACTTTAGACCGTCTCCTCGCCCGTACCCGGGCGCGAACCAGGGACCGTCTGCACACATCAACAACAGTCACCCACGAAGCATCGTTACCCATCGCTCCACAAAAGCCACGGCCCTTGCAAAGCAAGGGGAACTACTACTTCAAGGACTCAGAGCAAGGGGAACTACTACTTCAAGGTCTCAGAGCAAGGGGAACCACTACTTCAGGTCTCAGAGCAAGGGGAACCACTACTTCAAGGTCTCAGAGCAAGGGGAACCACTACTTCAAGGTCTCAGAGCAAGGGGAACCACTACTTCAAGGTCTCAGAGCAAGGGGAACCACTACTTCAAGGTCTCAGAGCAAGGGGAACCACTACTTCAAGGTCTCAGAGCAAGGGGAACCACTACTTCAAGGTCTCCGAGCAAGGGGAACCACTACTTCAAGGTCTCCGAGCAAGGGGAACCACTACTTCAAGGTCTCAGAGCAAGTGACGTCACCGATTGAAACGCTATTTAGCGCACACCACCGCTAACTAAGCTAGCCGTTTCACATCCGTTACACACACACACACACACACACACACACACACACACACACACACACACACACACACACACACACACACACACACACACACACACACACACACACACACACACACTGACCAGAGTCATCAACATGTATCATGTATGTTCTGGATCATCTAACAGAAAAACCTTTATCATGTCAATTCTATATTGTTCAAAAAATTATGTTTTTTGAAAGTGAATTGTGAAAGTGAACCTCTGTGAATGATACCATGATAATATAATATGCTGTTGAACCTCTGAATGATACCATGATAATATAATATACTGCTGAACCTCTGAATGATACCATGATAATATAATATGCTGCTGAACCCCTGTGAATGATACCATGATAATATAATATATTGCTGAACCTCTGTGAATGATACCATGATAATATAATATACTGCTAAACCTCTGTGAATGATACCATGATAATATAATATGCTGTTGAACCTCTGAATGATACCATGATAATATAATATACTGCTGAACCCCTGTGAATGATACCATGATAATATAATATGCTGTTGAACCTCTGTGAATGATACCATGATAATATAATATACTGTTGAACCTCTGAATGATACCATGATAATATAATATGCTGTTGAACCTCTGAATGATACCATGATAATATAATATGCTGCTGAACCTCTGTGAATGATACCATGATAATATAATATACTGCTGAACCTCTGTGAATGATACCATGATAATATAATGTGCTGTTGAACCTCTGAATGATACCATGATAATATAATATACTGCTGAACCTCTGTGAATGATACCATGATAATATAATATGCTGTTGAACCTCTGAATGATACCATGATAATATAATATGCTGTTGAACCTCTGAATGATACCATGATAATATAACATACTGTTGAACCTCTGAATGATACCATGATAATATAATATACTGCTGAACCCCTGTGAATGATACCATGATAATATAACATACTGTTGAACCTCTGAATGATACCATGATAATATAATATGCTGTTGAACCTCTGAATGATACCATGATAATATAATATGCTGTTGAACCTCTGTGAATGATACCATGATAATATAGCATACTGTTGAACCTTTGTGAATTTTCTTTGAATACACTCTTACAACACATAACTAGTGTCCTAATCATTTATTTCTGACAAGATTGTGCTTCAGTTTGATATTATATATATATACTATATATACACAGTATACTTATGAATAAGACTTAGCAAAGGGTGTGTAGGTTTATAATGGAGACCATATGTCATGGTATCTCTACCTGCTAGCTAGGGTTTATAATGGAGACCATATGTCATGGTATCTCTACCTCCTAGCTAGGGTTTATAATGGAGACCATATGTCATGGTATCTCTACCTCCTAGCTAGGGTTTATAATGGAGACCATATGTCATGGTATCTCTACCTCCTAGCTAGGGTTTATAATGGAGACCATATGTCATGGTATCTCTACCTCCTAGCTAGGGTTTATAATGGAGACCATATGTCATGGTATCTCTACCTCCTAGCTAGGGTTTATAATGGAGACCATATGTCATGGTATCTCTACCTCCTAGCTAGGGTTTATAATGGAGACCATATGTCATGGTATCTCTACCTCCTAGCTAGGGTTTATAATGGAGACCATATGTCATGGTATCTCTACCTCCTAGCTAGGGTTTATAATGGAGACAGACCATATGTCATGGTATCTCTTCCTCCTAGCTAGGGTTTATAATGGAGACCATATGCCATGGTATCTCTACCTCCTAGCTAGGGTTTATAATGGAGACAGACCATATGTCATGGTATCTCTACCTGCTAGCTAGGGTTTATAATGGAGACAGACCATATGTCATGGTATCTCTACCTCCTAGCTAGGGTTTATAATGGAGACCATATGTCATGGTATCTCTTCCTCCTAGCTAGGGTTTATAATGGAGACCATATGTCATGGTATCTCTACCTCCTAGCTAGGGTTTATAATGGAGACCATATGTCATGGTATCTCTACCTCCTAGCTTGGGTTTATAATGGATACCATATGTCATGGTATCTCTTCCTCCTAGCTAGGGTTTATAATGGAGACCATATGTCATGGCATCTCTTCCTCCTAGCTAGGGTTTATAATGGAGAGCATATATCATGGTATCTCTACCTCCTAGCTAGGGTTTATAATGGAGACCATATGTCATAGTATCTCTACCTCCTAGCTAGGGTTTATAATGGAGACAGACCATATGTCATGGTATCTCTACCTCCTAGCTAGGGTTTATAATGGAGACCATATGTCATGGTATCTCTACCTCCTAACTGGGGTTTATAATGGAGACCATATGTCATGGTATCTCTACCTCCTAGCTAGGGTTTATAATGGAGACAGACCATATGTCATGGTATCTCTACCTCCTAGCTAGGGTTTATAATGGAGACCATATGTCATGGTATCTCTACCTCCTAGCTAGGGTTTATAATGGAGACCATATGTCATGGTATCTCTACCTCCTAGCTTGGGTTTATAATGGAGACCAAATGTCATGGTATCTCTACGACCTGCCCCCCCCCCCACACTACTACCTCCCCCCACACTGCTCACTCCCACACTGCTCCCCTCCCACACTGCTCCCCTCCCACACTGCTCCTCCCACACTGCTCCCCTCCCACACTGCTCCCCTCCCACACCTCTCCTCCCACACTGCTCCCCCCCACACTGCTCCCCTCCCACACTGCTCCTCCCCACACTGCTCCCCTCCCACACTGCTCCTCTCCACACTGCTCCCCTCCCACACTGCTCCCCTCCCACACTGCTCCTCCCCACACTGCTCCCCTCCCACACTGCTTCCCTCCCACACTGCTCCTCCCCACACTGCTCCCCTCCCACACTGCTCCCCTCCCACACTGCTCCCCTCCCACACTGCTCCTCCCCACACTGCTCCCCCCCACACTGCTCCCCTCCCACACTGCTCCTCCCCACACTGCTCCCCCCCCACACTTTTCCTCCCACACTGCTCCCCTCCCACACTGCTCCCCTCCCACACTGCTTCCCTCCCACACTGCTCCTCCCCACACTGCTCCCCTCCCACACTGTTCCCCCCCACACTGCTCCCCTCCCACACTGCTCCTCCCCACACTGCTCCTCCCCACACTGCTCCCCCCACACTGCTTACCTCCCACACTGCTCCTCCCCACACTGCTCCCCCCCCACACTTTTCCTCCCACACTGCTCCCCTCCCACACTGCTCCCCCTCCCACACTGTTCCCCCTCCCACACTGCTCCCCTCCCACACTGCTCCCCACTCCCACACTGCTCCCCCTCCCACACTGCTCCCCTCCCACACTCCCCCCCACACTTCCCCCAGATACTGCCCCCCTCCACCGCCCCCCCTACACCGCCCCCCCTACACCGCCCCCCTCCACCGCCCCCCCTACACCGCCCCCCCTCCACCGCTCCCCTCCACCGCCCCCCCTCCACGCCCCCCCCCCTACACCGCCCCCCCTACACCGCCCCCCTACACCGCCCCCCCCTACACCGCCCCCCCTACACCGCCCCCCCTACACCGCCCCCCTACACCGCCCCCCTCCACCGCCCCCCCCTACACCGCCCCCCCTACACCGCTCCCCTACACCGCCCCCCCTCCACCGCCCCCCCCTCCACCGCCCCCCCCCCTACACCGCCCCCCCTACACCGCCCCCCCTACACCGCCCCCCCTACACCGCGCCCCCCCTACACACAGCTACAACAGCACTTTTGTCCTGAACTCTGAGTTTGAATCAGCTGTTTTTAATGTTAGCTGCTGCTGCTGCAGATCAATAGATGGGATCAATACACCAGGACCCTATTAGTCAGACGGGTGATTACCACCTGATATTAACATCTCCTTATCAATACTATCGATCAGCATCAACACTCAGACACACTGGGGGAATGGGGAGGAGGGAGGAAGGGTGAGCTGTGAGGAGGGGGGAGGAGAGAAGAGAGGAGAGGAGAGAGTGGAGAGGGGAGGAGGGAGGAGAGAGGGGAGAGGGGAGGAGAGAGGAGAGAGAGAAGAGAGAGGAGAGAGAGGAGAGGGGAGGAGGGAGGAGAGAGAGGAGAGGGGAGAGGAGAGGAGAGGAGAGGAGAGGAGAGGAGAGGAGGGGAGAGGAGAGGGGAGGAGAGAGGAGAGGAGAGAGGAGAGAGGAGAGGGGAGGAGGGAGGAGAGAGGGGAGGGGAGGAGAGAGGAGAGGAGAGAGTGGAGAGGGGAGGAGGGAGGAGAGAGGGGAGAGGGGAGGAGAGAGGAGAGAGGGGAGAGGGGAGGAGAGAGGAGAGAGAGGAGAGAGAGGAGAGGGGAGGAGGGAGGAGAGAGAGGAGAGGGGAGAGGAGAGGAGAGGAGAGGAGAGGAGAGGAGGGGAGAGGAGAGGAGAGGGGAGGAGAGAGGAGAGGAGGGAGGAGAAGGGAGGAGAGAGGAGAGAGGAGAGAGAGGAGAGGGGAGGAGAGAGGAGAAGGGAGGAGAGAGGAGGAGAGAGGAGGGGAGGAGAGAAGAGAAGGGATGAGAGAGGAGAGGGGAGGAGAGAGGAGAGAGGAGGAGAGGGGAAGAGAGGGGAGAGAGGAGAAGGGATGAGAGAGGATAGGGGAGGAGAGAGGAGAGAGAGGAGAGAGAGTGAAATACCA
Organism: Oncorhynchus kisutch; assembly: GCF_002021735.2. Taxonomy (NCBI): domain Eukaryota; kingdom Metazoa; phylum Chordata; class Actinopteri; order Salmoniformes; family Salmonidae; genus Oncorhynchus; species Oncorhynchus kisutch. The sequence continues at coordinate 18,517,422 of NW_022261985.1, read as the reverse complement.
GTGTGCATCACAGCAGCAAGATTTGTGACCTGTTACCACAAGAAAAGGTCAACCAGTGAAGAACAAACACCACTGTAAATACAACCCATATTTATGTTTATTTATTTTCCCTTTTGTACTTTAACTATTTTCACATCATTAAAACACTGTATATAGACATAATATGACATTTTAAATGTCTTTATTCTTTTGGAGCTTCTGTGAGTGTAATGTTTACTGTTAATTTTTTATTGTTTATTATCTACTTTTTTAAAATTTTATTCCACCTTTATTTAACCAGGTAGGCTAGTTGAGAACACCTTTATTTAACCAGGTAGGCTAGTTGAGAACACCTTTATTTAACCAGGTAGGCTAGTTGAGAACACCTTTATTTAACCAGGTAGGCTAGTTGAGAACCACCTTTATTTAACCAGGTAGGCTAGTTGAGAACACCTTTATTTAACCAGGTAGGCTAGTTGAGAACACCTTTATTTAACCAGGTAGGCTAGTTGAGAACACCTTTATTTAACCAGGTAGGCTAGTTGAGAACACCTTTATTTAACCAGGTAGGCAAGTTGAGAACACCTTTATTTAACCAGGTAGGCTAGTTGAGAACACCTTTATTTAACCAGGTAGGCTAGTTGAGAACACCTTTATTTAACCAGGTAGGCAAGTTGAGAACACCTTTATTTAACCAGGTAGGCTAGTTGAGAACACCTTTATTTAACCAGGTAGGCTAGTTGAGAACACCTTTATTTAACCAGGTAGGCTAGTTGAGAACACCTTTATTTAACCAGGTAGGCTAGTTGAGAACACCTTTATTTAACCAGGTAGGCTAGTTGAGAACACCTTTATTTAACCAGGTAGGCTAGTTGAGAACACCTTTATTTAACCAGGTAGGCTAGTTGAGAACACCTTTATTTAACCAGGTAGGCTAGTTGAGAACACCTTTATTTAACCAGGTAGGCTAGTTGAAAACACCTTTATTTAACCAGGTAGGCTAGTTGAGAACACCTTTATTTAACCAGGTAGGCTAGTTGAGAACACCTTTATTTAACCAGGTAGGCTAGTTGAGAACACCTTTATTTAACCAGGTAGGCTAGTTGAGAACACCTTTATTTAACCAGGTAGGCTAGTTGAGAACACCTTTATTTAACCAGGTAGGCTAGTTGAGAACACCTTTATTTAACCAGGTCGGCTAGTTGAGAACACCTTTATTTAACCAGGTAGGCTAGTTGAGAACACCTTTATTTAACCAGGTAGGCTAGTTGAGAACACCTTTATTTAACCAGGTAGGCTAGTTGAGAACACCTTTATTTAACCAGGTATGCTAGTTGAGAACACCTTTATTTAACCAGGTAGGCTAGTTGAGAACACCTTTATTTAACCAGGTAGGATAGTTGAGAACACCTTTATTTAACCAGGTAGGCTAGTTGAGAACACCTTTATTTAACCAGGTAGGCTAGTTGAGAACAAGTTCTCATTTGCAACTGTGACCTGGCCAAGATAAAGCATAGCAGTGTGAGCAGACAACAAAGAGTTACACATGGAGTAAACAATTAACAAGTCAATAACACAGTAGAAAACAAAGGGGGGGTCTATATACAATGTGTGCAAAGGCATGAGGAGGTAGGCAAATAATGACAATTTTGCAGATTAACACTGGAGTGATGAATGATCAGATGGTCATGTACAGGTAGAGATATTGGTGTGCAAAAGAGCAGAAAAGTAAATAAATAAAAACAGTACGGGGATGAGGTAGGTGAAAATGGGTGGGCTATTTACCAATAGACTATGTACAGCTGCAGCGATCGGTTAGCTGCTCAGATAGCTGATGTTTGAAGTTGGTGAGGGAGATAAAAGTCTCCAACTTCAGCGATTTTTGCAATTCGTTCCAGTCACAGGCAACAGAGTACTGGAACGAAAGGCGGCCAAATGAGGTGTTGGCTTTAGGGATGATCAGTGAGATACACCTGCTGGAGCGCGTGCTACGGATGGGTGTTGCCATCGTGACCAGTGAGCTGAGATAAGGCGGAGCTTTACCTAGCATGGACTTGTAGATGACCTGGAGCCAGTGGGTCTGGCGACGAATATGTAGCGAGGGCCAGCCGACTAGAGCATACAAGTCGCAGTGGTGGGTGGTATAAGGTGCTTTAGTGACGAAACGGATGGCACTGTGATAAACTGCATCCAGTTTGCTGAGTAGAGTGTTGGAAGCCATTTTGTAGATGACATCGCCGAAGTCGAGGATCGGTAGGATAGTCAGTTTTACTAGGGTAAGCTTGGCGGCGTGAGTGAAGGAGGCTTTGTTGCGGAATAGAAAGCCGACTCTTGATTTGTTAATGTTAACGTATGTTTCCCATCAGCCAATGAAACCCTTTGAATTTAATTTCATTGGGGGAGACGAGGGAGAGGAGGGCTCAACATCCTTGAACTCAGCAATTAAGATAGATAGCTTTATGCTGGGGAAGTCTGTCTGTCTGTCTGTCTGTCTCTCTACCTGCCTGCCTGTACGTCTGTTATTGGTCAGATTGTCCACCAGAGGGCAGTCTCTCCAAAGTGTCTATTTTGAGGCCCAGATCTGTGTGTGTGTGTGTGTGTGTGTGTGTGTGTCTGTGTGTGTGTGTGTGTGTTCTCTTGATCCATTACCTTTTCAGCTGTCTAGAGATGTTAGATTAACACCGACACAAGAATCCATTCTTCAGAATGGGTGACGGATTGTTTCAGTTATTTAAACCAACAACCATATTCAAGTCATTCATTAATGAACCTGGAAACTTCCCGCTCTGTTTGTTCAGCAAACATATTCCAACTCATTGATCCTGCTTTGAAGTGGCCCACCTATTCCCTATTTAGAGGGCTCCCTAGTGGTGCAGAGGTCTAAGGCACCTCCTCTCAGTGCTAGAGGGCTCCCTAGTGGTGCAGAGGTCTAAGGCACCTCTTCTCAGTGCTAGAGGGCTCCCTAGTGGTGCAGAGGTCTAAGGCACCTCCTCTCAGTGCTAGAGGGCTCCCTAGTGGTGCAGAGGTCTAAGGCACCTCTTCTCAGTGCTAGAGGGCTCCCTAGTGGTGCAGAGGTCTAAGGCACCTCCTCTCAGTGCTAGAGGGCTCCCTAGTGATGCAGAGGTCTAAGGCACCTCTTCTCAGTGCTAGAGGGCTCCCTAGTGGTGCAGAGGTCTAAGGCACCTCCTCTCAGTGCTAGAGGGCTCCCTAGTGGTGCAGAGGTCTAAGGCACCTCTTCTCAGTGCTAGAGGGCTCCCTAGTGGTGCAGAGGTCTAAGGCACCTCTTCTCAGTGCTAGAGGGCTCCCTAGTGGTGCAGAGGTCTAAGGCACCTCCTCTCAGTGCACCTCCTCTCAGTGCTAGAGGGCTCCTGAGTGGTGCAGAGGTCTAAGGGACCTCCTCTCAGTGCTAGAGGGCTCCCTAGTGGTGCAGAGGTCTAAGGCACCTCCTCTCAGTGCTAGAGGGCTCCCTAGTGGTGCAGAGGTCTAAGGCACCTCTTCTCAGTGCTAGAGGGCTCCCTAGTGGTGCAGAGGTCTAATGCACCTCCTCTCAGAGCTAGAGGGCTCCTGAGTGGTGCAGAGGTCTAAAGCACCTTCTCTCAGTGCTAGAGGACTCCCTAGTGGTGCAGCGGTCTAATGCACCTCCTCTCAGTGCTAGAGGGCTCCTGAGTGGTGCAGAGGTCTAATGCACCTCCTCTCAGTGCTAGAGGGCCTAGTGGTGCAGAGGTCTAATGCACCTCCTCTCAGTGCTAGAGGGCTCCCTAGTGGTGCAGAGGTCTAATGCACCTCCTCTCAGTGCTAGAGGGCTCCTGAGTGGTGCAGAGGTCTAATGTACCTCCTCTCAGTGCTAGAGGGCTCCTGAGTGGTGCAGAGGTCTAATGCACCTCCTCTCAGTGCTAGAGGGCTCCTTAGTGGTGCAGAGGTCTAATGTACCTCCTCTCAGTGCTAGAGGGCTCCTGAGTGGTGCAGAGGTCTAAGGCACCTCCTCTCAGTGCACCTCCTCTCAGTGCTAGAGGGCTCCCTAGTGGTGCAGAGGTCTGAGGCACGGCCTCTCTGTGCTAGATGAGTCACTACTGGTTCGAATCCAGGCTGTATCACAACCGGCCATAGGGCGGCGCACAATTTCCCCAGCATTGTCTGGGTTTGGCCGTCATTGTAAATAAGAATTTGTTCTTATCTGACTTGCCTAGTTAAATAGTGCAGTACTTTTAGCCTCTCAGCCAGTTTAGTGCTGTTGTGTCTAATTGGTTCTATTTTCTGCCTGGATCGATCTGACCAAGTCTCTGAAACTATGAAAGTACCAACGCCAGCATTCTGCCCTAACACTGTACCCCCCAGAGACACCAACAAACAAACACTCTCTCTCTCTCTCTCTCTCTCTCTCTCTCTCTCTCTCTCTCTCTCTCTCTCTCTCTCTCTCTCTCTCTCTCTCTCTCTCTCTCTCTCTCTCTCTCTCTCTCTCTCTCTCTCTCTCTCTCTCTCTCTCTCTCTCTCTCTCTCTCTCTCTCTCTCTCTCTCTCTCTCTCTCTCTCTCTCTCTCTCTCTCTCTCTCTCTCTCTCACTCTCTCTCACTCACTGCTCCTCATTTAGAAGAAGACCATGGTCAGGATTCAATACAAGGCATTTTCCCCTAACGGCTCCAACTAAAATGCCCTTTTAAAACCCTTTCGACTGTACAGTGAAGTGGTCTCCCCTAAAGTCAACAAAGGAGAGGAAGAGAGGAGAGGGGAGGAGGGAGGAGAGAGGGGAGGGGAGGAGAGGGAGGAGAGAGGAGGAGAGAGGAGGAGGGAGGAGAGGGGAGGAGGGAGGAGGGAGAGGAGAGGGGAGGAGGGAGGAGAGAGGGGAGGGGAGGATTAGAGGAGAGGGGAGGGGAGGAGGGAGGAGAGAGGGGAGGGGAGGGGAGGAAGAGAGGAGAGGGGAGGAGAGGAGAGGAAGAGAGGAGAGGGGAGGGGAGGAGAGAGGAGAGAGAGGAGAGGGGAGGAGGGAGGAGGGAGGAAGAGAGGGGAGGAGAGGGGAGGAGAGAGAGGGGAGGGGAGGAGGGAGGGGAGGGGAGGAGAGGAAGAGAGGAGAGGGGAGGAGGAGGAGAGAGGGGAGGGGAGGAGAGGAAGAGAGGAGAGGGAGGAGAGGAAGAGAGGGGAGGAGGAGGAGAGGAAGAGAGGAGAGGGGAGGAGAGGAAGAGAGGAGAGGGGAGGAGAGGAAGAGAGGAGAGGGGAGGAGAGGAAGAGAGGAGAGGGGAGGAAGGAGGAGAGGAAGAGAGGAGAGGGGAGGAGAGGAAGAGAGGAGAGGGGAGAGAGGAAGGAGGAGAGGGGAGGAGAGGAAGAGAGGAGAGGGGGAGGAGGGAGGAGAGGAAGAGAGGAGAGGGGAGGAGAGGAAGAGAGGAGAGGGGAGGAGGGAGGAGAGGAGGAGGAGAGAGGAGGAGGGAGGAGAGGAAGAGAGGAGAGGGGAGGAGGGAGGAGAGGAAGAGAGGAGAGGGGAGGAGAGGAGAAGAGAGGAGAGGGGAGGAGAGGAGAGAGGGGAGGGGAGGAGAGGAAGAGAGGAGAGGGGAGGAGAGGAAGAGAGGAGAGGGAGGAGGGAGGAAGAGAGTAAAGGTGGGGGAAAAGGGCTGCCTAAGTAACTGACAAGCAGCGACACAAAAACAAATCCCACAACTAAAGGTGGGAAAAGGGCTGCCTAAGTAACTGACAGGCAGCGACACAAAACAAGATCCCACAACTAAAGGTGGGGAAAAGGGCTGCCTAAGTAACTGACAGGCAGCGACACAAAAACAAGATCCCACAACTAAAGGTGGGGAAAAGGGCTGCCTAAGTAACTGACAGGCAGCGACACAAAAACAAGATCCCACAACTAAA
>NW_022261985.1:18501597-18506597 GCF_002021735.2 Oncorhynchus kisutch | reverse complement strand
CTTAACCCTACCCTTACCCTAACCTTAACCCTACCCTACCCTACCCTAACCTTAACCCTACCCCTACCCTAACCTTAACCCTACCCTAACCCTACCCTACCCCTACCCTAACCTTAACCCTACAATACCCTACCCTACCCTTACCCTAACCCTGACCCTACCCTTATCCAAACCTTAACCCTACCCCTACCCTAACCTTAACCCTACCCTTACCCTAACCTTAACCCTACCCTAACCTTAACCCTACCCTACCCTAACCTTAACCCTACCCTAACCTTAACCCTACCCTACCCTAACCCTACCCTAACCTTAACCCTATCCTTACCCTTACCCTAAAATAACGCTAACCCTACCCTACTCTACCCTAACCCTAACCCTTTACCCTAAAATAACGCTAACCTAACCCTAATCTAACCTAACCCTGACCCTACTCTAACCTAACCCTGACCCTAACCCTAATCTAACCTAACCTTAAACCTAAACTAACGCTAACCTAACCCTAATCCTGACCCTAATCTAACCTAACCCTGACCCTAATCTAACCTAACCCTAATCTAACCTAACCCTAACCCTGACCCTAATCTAACCTAACCCTACCCCTAACCCTAAACTAACGCTAACCCTAACCTAACCCTGACCCTAATCTAACCTATCCCTGACCCTAACCCTAATCTAATCTAACCCTAACCTAACCCTGACCCTAACCCTAATCTAACCTAACCCTGACCCTAACCCTAATCTAACCTAACCTAACCCTACCCTAATCTAACCTAACCCTGACCCTAACCCTACTCTAACCTAACCCTAACCCTAATCTACCCTAACCCTAGACTGGCTTCAGGTATATATACAACACCTAACCCTACCCTAACCCTACCCTACTCTAACCCTAACCCTAATCTACCCTACTCTAACCTAACCCTAATCTACCCTAACCCTAATCTACCCTAACCCTAACCCTAATCTACCCTACCCCTAGACTGGCTTCAGGTATATATACAACACCTAACCCTACCCTAACATTACCCTAACCTAACCCTAACATTACCCTAACCCTACCCTAACATTACCCTAACACTACCTTAACCCTACCCTAACATTACCCTAACCCTACCCTAACATTACCCTAACCCTAGGTATATATACAACAACTAACCCTACCCTAACATTACCCTAACCCTAACCTAACCTAACCCTAATCTACCCTAACCCTAGGTATATATACAACACCTAACCCTACCCTAACATTACCCTAACCTTACCCTAACCCTACCCTAACCTACCCCTAAGCCTAACACCCTGTTAGATCTCACCCAGAGACAGTTGAAATGATTTAATGACCAGACTCTCCCCTACATGTAGACTGCTCAGCCTACCCCTCTGTTCAGTCTGGGTTTACTAGACTGTATATATAACATGGGTCAAATTGAAACCATCCTACGGGTTTGATTTGGGGTTTAGTCCCCAGCCTCAACAACAAGATGAGCTAGGTGAATATCTGTCCTCTCTTCATTATAGGGGTTTAATCCCCAGCCTCAACAACAAGATGAGCTAGGTGAATATCTGTCCTCTCTTCATTATAGGACATCATCTGTGTAAACTAGTAGACAGGATAGTATCAGTGAGGAGAGATGGGCTGGTCGCTCTGTCAAGAAGTTCACAGGATACAGACAAGGACTGTTTTCCACGGGAGAGAGGGGGGGTGGGGGTGGGGGGTGGGGAGACAGAGAGAGAGAGGGGGGGTGGGGGTGGGGGGGGAGACAGAGAGAGAGAGGGGGGGTGGGGGTGGGGGACAGAGAGAGAGGGGGGGGGGGGAGACAGAGAGAGAGAGGGGGGGGTGGGGGGGAGAGACAGAGAGAGAGAGGGGGGTGGGGGTGGGGGTGAGAGACAGAGAGAGAGAGGGGGGGTGGGGCTGGGACAGAGAGAGAGAGGGGGGGTGGGGGGGGGGGAGACAGAGAGAGAGAGGGGGGTGGGGGGGGAGAGACAGAGAGAGAGAGCGAGAGAGAGAGACAGTGAGAGAGAGAGAGAGAGAGAGACAGAGAGAGAGAGAGAGAGAGAGAGAGACAGAGAGAGAGAGAGAGGGGGGTGGGGGGGGGGGAGAGACAGAGAGAGAGAGCGAGAGAGAGAGACAGTGAGAGAGAGAGAGAGAGAGAGACAGTGAGAGAGAGAGAGAGAGAGAGAGACAGAGAGAGAGAGAGAGACAGAGAGAGACAGAGAGAGAGAGAGAGAGACAGAGAGAGAGGGGGGGTGGGGTGGGACAGAGAGAGAGAGGGGGGTGGGGGGGGGAGACAGAGAGAGAGAGGGGGGTGGGGGGGGGAGAGACAGAGAGAGAGAGCGAGAGAGAGAGACAGTGAGAGAGAGAGAGAGAGAGAGAGAGAGAGAGAGAGAGAGAGAGAGAGAGAGAGAGAGAAATGTGAAACTATGTCGTGAGAGAAAAATAGCGTGCAGTAGGCAAGTGCTGGAGAGAGAGAGAGAGAGAGAGAGAGAGAGAGAGAGAACTGTGAAACTATGTCGTGAGAGAAAAAGAGAGCGCAGTAGGTTAGTGGTAGGGAGAGAGAGAGCTGTGAAACTATGTCGTGAGAGAAAAAGAGAGCGCAGTAGGTTAGTGGTAGGTAAACTCTTTGCTTTACTCTTCGCTAAATCGTCCGGTAGTTTCCATGTCCTCTACTTCTTACAACTTCAAAACTGCTGGTTGGCTGACTGCTCCTACAGCACCGGATCAGAGCGCAGCCGTAATGCCGCCCTGTGTCCCCTCTCTCCCCAACAGGGACAGCGACACGACCCTCCGACTCACCCTGGAGGACCGAACTCTTCCACGGGCACAGTGCTGTTAGGAGCGGCGCCGGGCTGGAAGAAGAAGGGACTCAGAGTGTCGGAGCTCCGCTATAGCCTTTTTGTCTGGGACTGGGACTGCACCGGGACAGACAGACAGACGTTCCGCCATGAGACATTAGCGGCTACCGCCTGACACACAGCCAAGTCGGACTTCCAGTCTTCACAATGAGTCGTTAAATTCTTGCTCTCGTCTCCGGAGTGGAGGAGAAGAGGAGGCAGCGAAGAGTTTCATTCATCTCTCTTCGTGTGTGTGTGTGTGTGTGTGAGCTGGACCGCATTCCAGCCGTGGTGGACGTTAAGATGCGGTGGATAACGCTGTTAGTAGTGGGTCTAACGGTCTGGACTACTCTGTCTCACTGCTTCGACTATGAAGAACCCAGTTTTGACTATTACAACGAAGGAGACAAGACGGAAAATATAGACTACAAAGACCCGTGTAAAGCCGGTGAGTGTCCGCTCAATTTCCGCTCTACGTTACTAGCAGTGTGTGTGTGTGTGTGTGTGTGTGTGTGTGTGACCCATTTATGACAGTCTAGTTTAACCAGAATGTCATCTAAGGAACTACAGAAGCCTAAACAGTCAATTCATCTTAAGGTAGGAAGGACAACCAGACAGGAAAACATCTCCACTAATATAGACCAATGGTATGCCAGTAGGACTTCCAGACTAATATAGACCAATGGTATGCCAGTAGGACTTCCAGACTAATATAGACCAATGGTATGCCAGTAGGACTTCCAGACTAATATAGACCAATGGTATGCCAGTAGGACTTCCAGACTAATATAGACCAATGGTATGCCAGTAGGACTTCCAGACTAATATAGACCAATGGTATGCCAGTAGGACTTCCAGACTAATATAGACCAATGGCATGCCAGTAGGACTTCCAGACTAATATAGACCAATGGTATGCCAGTAGGACAACCAGACTAATATAGACCAATGGTATGCCAGTAGGACTTCCAGACTAATATAGACCAATGGTATGCCAGTAGGACTTCCAGACTAATATAGACCAATGGTATGCCAGTAGGACTTCCAGACTAATGTAGACCAATGGTATGCCAGTAGGACAACCAGACTAATATAGACCAATGGTATGCCAGTAGGACTTCCAGACTAATATAGACCAATGGTATGCCAGTAGGACTTCCAGACTAATATAGACCAATGGTATGCCAGTAGGACTTCCAGACTAATATAGACCAATGGTATGCCAGTAGGACTTCCAGACTAATATAGACCAATGGTATGCCAGTAGGACTTCCAGACTAATATAGACCAATGGCATGCCAGTAGGACTTCCAGACTAATATAGACCAATGGTATGCCAGTAGGACTTCCAGACTAATATAGACCAATGGTATGCCAGTAGGACAACCAGACTAATATAGACCAATGGTATGCCAGTAGGACAACCAGACTAATATAGACCAATGGTATGCCAGTAGGACTTCCAGACTAATATAGACCAATGGTATGCCAGTAAAAACAAGTATCATTAGCATAGAATAGAATCAGAATCAATCTAATCTACAGTAAGACAGTGACTATCGAATCATATAGTATATATGTGTCACAGCCTATCAGAATCAATCTAATCTAATGAATTACAGTAAGACAGTAACTATCGAGTCATATCGTATATATGTGTCACAGCCTATCAGAATCAATCTAATCTACAGTAAAACAGTGACTATCGAGTCATATCGTATATATGTGTCACAGCCTATCAGAATCAATCTAATCTACAGTAAAACAGTGACTATCGAGTCATATCGTATATATGTGTCACAGCCTATCAGAATCAATCTAATCTACAGTAAAACAGTGACTATCGAGTGATATCGTCTATATGTGTCACAGCCTATCAGAATCAATCTAATCTACAGTAAAACAGTGACTATCGAGTGATATCGTCTATATGTGTCACAGCCTATATACTTAACCCACTTAGCGTTGCGTTTACGAATTATATCACTTAACCATAGTACACTCTGGATAGAACCTAGAAGGCTCTATTGCTTACTTTATGCATGGCACCCCTTCAAGGCTCAAGATAGAACCCCTTGGAAGGTGGTTTGATCAGAACCCCAGGGAGGCTTCTTCACGGAATCACAGAACCAAAAGAGTTCCATATAGAACTCTTGGGTTCCATAAAG
>NW_022261985.1:18476597-18496597 GCF_002021735.2 Oncorhynchus kisutch | reverse complement strand
ACAACACAGAGTTACACATGGATAAACAACAACACAGAGTTACACATGGAATAAACAAACAACACAGAGTTACACATGGAATAAACAACAACACAGAGTTACACATGGAATAAACAACAACACAGAGTTACACATGGAATAAACAACAACACAGAGTTACCACATGGAGTAAACAACCACACAGAGTTACACATGGAATACAACAACAACACAGAGTTACACATCGAATAAACAACAACACAGGCTAGTAATAGGGGTTGCACAAGGCTAGTAATAGGGGGGGTTGAACAGGCTAGTAATAGGGGTTGAACAGGCTAGTAATAGGGGGTTGAACAGGCTAGTAATAGGGGGGGTTGAACAGGCTAGTAATAGGGGGGGTTGAACAGGCTAGTAATAGAGGTTGAACAGGCTAGTAATAGGGGGGGTTGAACAGGCTAGTAATAGGGGTTGAACAGGCTAGTAATAGGGGTTGAACAGACTAGTAATAGGGGTTGAACAGGCTAGTAATAGTGGTTGAACAGGCTAGTAATAGGGGTTGAACAGGCTAGTAATAGGGGTTGAACAGGCTAGTAATAGGGGGGGTTGAACAGGCTAGTAATAGGGGTTGAACAGGCTAGTAATAGGGGTTGAAACAGACTAGTAATAGGGGTTGAACAGGCTAGTAATAGTGGTTGAACAGGCTAGTAATAGGGGTGAACAGGCTAGTAATAGGGGTTGAACAGACTAGTAATAGGGGTTGAACAGGCTAGTAATAGGGGTTGAACAGGCTAGTAATAGGGGGGGTTGAACAGGCTAGTAATAGAGGTTGAACAGGCTAGTAATAGGGGTTGAACAGGCTAGTAATAGGGGTTGAACAGGCTAGTAATAGGGGTTGAACAGGCTAGTAATAGAGGTTGAACAGGCTAGTAATAGGGGTTGAACAGGCTAGTAATAGGGGTTGAACAGGCTAGTAATAGGGGTTGAACAGGCTAGTAATAGGGGTTGAACAGGCTAAGTAATAGAGGTTGAACAGGCTAGTAATAGTGGTTGAACAGGCTAGTAATAGGGGGGGTTGAACAGGCTAGTAATAGGGGTTGAACAGGCTAATAATAGGGGTTGAACAGGCTAGTAATAGGGGTTGAACAGACTAGTAATAGGGGTTGAACAGGCTAGTACATATTGGTTGAACAAGCTAGTAATAGGGGTTGAACAGGCTAGTAATAGGGGTTGAACAGGCTAGTAATAGGGGTTGAACAGGCTAGTAATAGGGGGGGTTGAACAGGCTAGTAATAGGGGTTGAACAGGCTAGTAATAGGGGTTGAACAGGCTAGTAATAGGGGTTGAACAGGCTAGTAATAGGGGTTGAACAGGCTAGTAATAGGGGGTTGAAACAGGCTAGTAATAGGGGTTGAACAGGCTAGTAATAGGGGTTGAACAGGCTAGTAATAGGGGGGGTTGAACAGGCTAGTAATAGGGGTTGAACAGGCTAGTAATAGGGGGGGTTGAACAGGCTAGTAATAGGGGTTGAACAGGCTAGTAATAGGGGGGTTGAACAGGCTAGTAATAGGGGTTGAACAAGGCTAGTAATAGGGGGGGTTGAACAGGCTAGTAATAGGGGGGGTTGAACAGGCTAGTAATAGGGGGGCGTTGAACAGGCTAGTAACAGGGGGGTTGAACAGGCTAGTAATAGGGGTTGAACAGGCTAGTAATAGGGGGGGTTGAACAGGCTAGTAATCGGGGTTGAACAGGCTAGTAATAGGGGGGGTTGAACAGGCTAGTAATATGGGGGGTTGAACAGGCTAAGTATAGGGGGGTTGAACAGGCTAGTAATAGGGGTTGAACAGGCTAGTAACTAGGGGGGGTTGAACAGGCTAGTACATAGGGGTTTTGAACAGGCTAGTAAGGGGGGTTGAACAGGCTAGTAAATAGGGGTTGACAGGCTAGTAAATGGGGTTGAACAGGCTAGTAATAGGGGGGGTTGAACAGGCTAGTAATAGGGGTTGACAGGGCTAGTAATAGGGGTTGAACAGGCTAGTAATAGGGGTTGAACAGGCTAGTAATAGGGGTTGAACAGGCTAGTAATAGGGGGGGTTGAACAGGCTAGTAATAGGGGTTGAACAGGCTAGTAATAGGGGTTGAACAGGCTAGTAATAGGGGTTGAACAGGCTAGTAATAGGGGTTGAACAGGCTAGTAATAGGGGTTGAACAGGCTAGTAATAGGGGTTGAACAGGCTAGTAATAGGGGGGGTTGAACAGGCTTGTAATAGGGGTTGAACAGGCTAGTAATAGGGGGGGTTGAACAGGCTAGTAATATGGGGGGTTGAACAGGCTAGTAATAGGGGGGGTTGAACAGGCTAGTAATAGGGGTTGAACAGGCTAGTAATAGGGGTTGAACAGGCTAGTAATAGGGGTTGAACAGGCTAGTAATAGAGGTTGAACAGGCTAGTAATAGTGGTTGAACAGGCTAGTAATAGGGGGGTTGAACAGGCTAGTAATAGGGGTTGAACAGGCTAATAATAGGGGTTGAACAGGCTAGTAATAGGGGTTGAACAGACTAGTAATAGGGGTTGAACAGGCTAGTAATATTGGTTGAACAAGCTAGTAATAGGGGTTGAACAGGCTAGTAATAGGGGTTGAACAGGCTAGTAATAGGGGTTGAACAGGCTAGTAATAGGGGTTGAACAGGCTAGTAATAGGGGGGGTTGAACAGGCTAGTAATAGGGGTTGAACAGGCTAGTAATAGGGGTTGAACAGGCTAGTAATAGGGGTTGAACAGGCTAGTAATAGGGGTTGAACAGGCTAGTAATAGGGGTTGAACAGGCTAGTAATAGGGGTTGAACAGGCTAGTAATAGGGGTTGAACAGGCTAGTAATAGGGGTTGAACAGGCTAGTAATAGGGGGGTTGAACAGGCTAGTAATAGGGGTTGAACAGGCTAGTAATAGGGGGGGGTTGAACAGGCTAGTAATAGGGGTTGAACAGGCTAGTAATAGGGGGGGTTGAACATGCTAGTAATAGGGGTTGAACAGGCTAGTAATAGGGGGGGTTGAACAGGCTAGTAATAGGGGGGGTTGAACAGGCTAGTAATAGGGGGGGTTGAACAGGCTAGTAACAGGGGGGTTGAACAGGCTAGTAATAGGGGTTGAACAGGCTAGTAATAGGGGGGTTGAACAGGCTAGTAATAGGGGTTGAACAGGCTAGTAATAGGGGGGTTGAACAGGCTAGTAATATGGGGGGTTGAACAGGCTAGTAATAGGGGGGTTGAACAGGCTAGTAATAGGGGTTGAACAGGCTAGTAATAGGGGGGGTTGAACAGGCTAGTAATAGGGGTTGAACAGGCTAGTAATAGGGGGGGTTGAACAGGCTAGTAATAGGGGTTGAACAGGCTAGTAATAGGGGTTGAACAGGCTAGTAATAGGGGGGGTTGAACAGGCTAGTAATAGGGGTTGAACAGGCTAGTAATAGGGGTTGAACAGGCTAGTAATAGGGGTTGAACAGGCTAGTAATAGGGGTTGAACAGGCTAGTAATAGGGGTTGAACAGGCTAGTAATAGGGGGGGTTGAACAGGCTAGTAATAGGGGTTGAACAGGCTAGTAATAGGGGTTGAACAGGCTAGTAATAGGGGTTGAACAGGCTAGTAATAGGGGTTGAAAAGGCTAGTAATAGGGGGGGTTGAACAGGCTTGTAATAGGGGTTGAAAAGGCTAGTAATAGGGGGGGTTGAACAGGCTAGTAATAGGGGTTGAACAGGCTAGTAATAGGGGGGGTTGAACAGGCTAGTAATATGGGGGTTGAACAGGCTAGTAATAGGGGGGGTTGAACAGGCTAGTAATAGGGGTTGAACAGGCTAGTAATAGGGGGGGTTGAACAGGCTAGTAATAGGGGTTGAACAGGCTAGTAATAGGGGGGGTTGAACAGGCTAGTAATAGGGGTTGAACAGGCTAGTAATAGGGGTTGAACAGGCTAGTAATAGGGGGGTTGAACAGGCTAGTAATAGGGGTTGAACAGGCTAGTAATAGGGGTTGAACAGGCTAGTAATAGGGGTTGAACAGGCTAGTAATAGGGGTTGAACAGGCTAGTAATAGGGGTTGAACAGGCTAGTAATAGGGGGGGTTGAACAGGCTAGTAATAGGGGTTGAACAGGCTAGTAATAGGGGTTGAACAGGCTAGTAATAGGGGTTGAACAGGCTAGTAATAGGGGTTGAAAAGGCTAGTAATAGGGGTTGAACAGGCTAGTAATAGGGGGGTTGAACAGGCTAGTAATAGGGGTTGAACAGGCTAGTAATAGGGGGGGTTGAACAGGCTAGTAATAGGGGTTGAACAGGCTAGTAATAGGGGTTGAACAGGCTAGTAATAGGGGGGGTTGAACAGGCTAGTAATAGGGGTTGAACAGGCTAGTAATAGGGGTTGAACAGGCTAGTAATAGGGGTTGAACAGGCTAGTAATAGGGGTTGAACAGGCTAGTAATAGGGGTTGAACAGGCTAGTAATAGGGGGGTTGAACAGGCTAGTAATAGGGGTTGAACAGGCTAGTAATAGGGGTTGAACAGGCTAGTAATAGGGGTTGAACAGGCTAGTAATAGGGGTTGAACAGGCTAGTAATAGGGGTTGAAAAGGCTAGTAATAGGGGTTGAACAGGCTAGTAATAGGGGGGGTTGAACAGGCTAGTAATAGGGGTTGAACAGGCTAGTAATAGGGGGGGTTGAACAGGCTAGTAATAGGGGGGGTTGAACAGGCTAGTAATAGGGGGGGTGAACAGGCTAGTAATAGGGGTTGAACAGGCTAGTAATAGGGGTTGAACAGGCTAGTAATAGGGGTTGAACAGGCTAGTAATAGAGGTTGAACAGGCTAGTAATAGTGGTTGAACAGGCTAGTAATAGGGGGGGTTGAACAGGCTAGTAATAGGGGTTGAACAGGCTAATAATAGGGGTTGAACAGGCTAGTAATAGGGGTTGAACAGGCTAGTAATAGGGGTTGAACAGGCTAGTAATAGGGGTTGAACAAGCTAGTAATAGGGGTTGAACAGGCTAGTAATAGGGGTTGAACAGGCTAGTAATAGGGGTTGAACAGGCTAGTAATAGGGGTTGAACAGGCTAGTAATAGGGGGGGTTGAACAGGCTAGTAATAGGGGTTGAACAGGCTAGTAATAGGGGTTGAACAGGCTAGTAATAGGGGTTGAACAGGCTAGTAATAGGGGTTGAACAGGCTAGTAATAGGGGTTGAACAGGCTAGTAATAGGGGTTGAACAGGCTAGTAATAGGGGTTGAACAGGCTAGTAATAGGGGTTGAACAGGCTAGTAATAGGGGGGGTTGAACAGGCTAGTAATAGGGGTTGAACAGGCTAGTAATAGGGGGGGTTGAACAGGCTAGTAATAGGGGTTGAACAGGCTAGTAATAGGGGGGGTTGAACATGCTAGTAATAGGGGTTGAACAGGCTAGTAATAGGGGGGTTGAACAGGCTAGTAATAGGGGGGTTGAACAGGCTAGTAATAGGGGGGTTGAACAGGCTAGTAATAGGGGGGTTGAACAGGCTAGTAATAGGGGTTGAACAGGCTAGTAATAGGGGGGTTGAACAGGCTAGTAATAGGGGTTGAACAGGCTAGTAATAGGGGGGGTTGAACAGGCTAGTAATAGGGGGGTTGAACAGGCTAGTAATAGGGGGGTTGAACAGGCTAGTAATAGGGGTTGAACAGGCTAGTAATAGGGGTTGAACAGGCTAGTAATAGGGGTTGAACAGGCTAGTAATAGGGGGGTTGAACAGGCTAGTAATAGGGGTTGAACAGGCTAGTAATAGGGGTTGAACAGGCTAGTAATAGGGGGGGTTGAACAGGCTAGTAATAGGGGTTGAACAGGCTAGTAATAGGGGTTGAACAGGCTAGTAATAGGGGTTGAACAGGCTAGTAATAGGGGTTGAACAGGCTAGTAATAGGGGTTGAACAGGCTAGTAATAGGGGGGGTTGAACAGGCTAGTAATAGGGGTTGAACAGGCTAGTAATAGGGGTTGAACAGGCTAGTAATAGGGGTTGAACAGGCTAGTAATAGGGGTTGAACAGGCTAGTAATAGGGGGGGTTGAACAGGCTAGTAATAGGGGTTGAACAGGCTAGTAATAGGGGGGGAACAGGCTAGTAATAGGGGTTGAACAGGCTAGTAATAGGGGGGGTTGAACAGGCTAGTAATAGGGGTTGAACAGGCTAGTAATAGGGGGGTTGAACAGGCTAGTAATAGGGGTTGAACAGGCTAGTAATAGGGGGGTTGAACAGGCTAGTAATAGGGGTTGAACAGGCTAGTAATAGGGGGGTTGAACAGGCTAGTAATAGGGGTTGAACAGGCTAGTAATAGGGGTTGAACAGGCTAGTAATAGGGGGGGTTGAACAGGCTAGTAATAGGGGTTGAACAGGCTAGTAATAGGGGTTGAACAGGCTAGTAATAGGGGTTGAACAGGCTAGTAATAGGGGTTGAACAGGCTAGTAATAGGGGTTGAACAGGCTAGTAATAGGGGGGGTTGAACAGGCTAGTAATAGGGGTTGAACAGGCTAGTAATAGGGGTTGAACAGGCTAGTAATAGGGGTTGAACAGGCTAGTAATAGGGGTTGAACAGGCTAGTAATAGGGGTTGAACAGGCTAGTAATAGGGGGGTTGAACAGGCTAGTAATAGGGGTTGAACAGGCTAGTAATAGGGGTTGAACAGGCTAGTAATAGGGGTTGAACAGGCTAGTAATAGGGGTTGGAACAGGCTAGTAATAGGGGTTGAACAGGCTAGTAATAGGGGTTGAACAGGCTAGTAATAGGGGTTGAACAGGCTAGTAATAGGGGTTGAACAGGCTAGTAATAGGGGTTGAACAGGCTAGTAATAGGGGGGGTTGAACAGGCTAGTAATAGGGGTTGAACAGGCTAGTAATAGGGGGGTTGAACAGGCTAGTAATAGGGGTTGAACAGGCTAGTAATAGGGGGGTTGAACAGGCTAGTAATAGGGGTTGAACAGGCTAGTAATAGGGGGGGGGTGAACAGGCTAGTAATAGGGGGGGTTGAACAGGCTAGTAATAGGGGGGTTGAACAGGCTAGTAATAGGGGTTGAACAGGCTAGTAATAGGGGTTGAACAGGCTAGTAATAGGGGTTGAACAGGCTAGTAATAGGGGGGTTGAACAGGCTAGTAATAGGGGTTGAACAGGCTAGTAATAGGGGTTGAACAGGCTAGTAATAGGGGTTGAACAGGCTAGTAATAGGGGTTGAACAGGCTAGTAATAGGGGTTGAACAGGCTAGTAATAGGGGTTGAACAGGCTAGTAATAGGGGTTGAACAGGCTAGTAATAGGGGTTGAACAGGCTAGTAATAGGGGGGTTGAACAGGCTAGTAATAGGGGTTGAACAGGCTAGTAATAGGGGGTTGAACAGGCTAGTAATAGGGGTTGAACAGGCTAGTAATAGGGGTTGAACAGGCTAGTAATAGGGGGTTGAACAGGCTAGTAATAGGGGTTGAACAGGCTAGTAATAGGGGTTGAACAGGCTAGTAATAGGGGGGGGGGTTGAACAGGCTAGTAATAGGGGTTGAACAGGCTAGTAATAGGGGTTGAACAGGCTAGTAATAGGGGTTGAACAGGCTAGTAATAGGGGTTGAACAGGCTAGTAATAGGGGTTGAACAGGCTAGTAATAGGGGGGGTTGAACAGGCTAGTAATAGGGGTTGAACAGGCTAGTAATAGGGGTTGAACAGGCTAGTAATAGGGGTTGAACAGGCTAGTAATAGGGGGGTTGAACAGGCTAGTAATAGGGGTTGAACAGGCTAGTAATAGGGGTTGAACAGGCTAGTAATAGGGGTTGAACAGGCTAGTAATAGGGGTTGAACAGGCTAGTAATAGGGGGGGTTGAACAGGCTAGTAATAGGGGTTGAACAGGCTAGTAATAGGGGTTGAACAGGCTAGTAATAGGGGGGTTTGAACAGGCTAGTAATAGGGGTTGAACAGGCTAGTAATAGGGGTTGAACAGGCTAGTAATAGGGGGTTGAACAGGCTAGTAATAGGGGTTGAACAGGCTAGTAATAGGGGTTGAACAGGCTAGTAATAGGGGGGTTGAACAGGCTAGTAATAGGGGTTGAACAGGCTAGTAATAGGGGTTGAACAGGCTAGTAATAGGGGTTGAACAGGCTAGTAATAGGGGGGGTTGAACAGGCTAGTAATAGGGGTTGAACAGGCTAGTAATAGGGGTTGAACAGGCTAGTAATAGGGGGGGTTGAACAGGCTAGTAATAGGGGGGGGGGGTTGAACAGGCTAGTAATAGGGGGGGTTGAACAGGCTAGTAATAGGGGGGGGTTGAACAGGCTAGTAATAGAGGGGGTTGAACAGGCTAGTAATAGGGGTTGAACAGGCTAGTAATAGGGGTTGAACAGGCTAGTAATAGGGGGGTTGAACAGGCTAGTAATAGGGGTTGAACAGGCTAGTAATAGGGGGGGTTGAACAGGCTAGTAATAGGGGTTGAACAGGCTAGTAATAGGGGTTGAACAGGCTAGTAATAGGGGGGGTTGAACAGGCTAGTAATAGGGGTTGAACAGGCTAGTAATAGGGGTTGAACAGGCTAGTAATAGGGGGGGTTGAACAGGCTAGTAATAGGGGTTGAACAGGCTAGTAATAGGGGGGTTGAACAGGCTAGTAATAGGGGTTGAACAGGCTAGTAATAGGGGTTGAACAGGCTAGTAATAGGGTTGAACAGGCTAGTAATAGGGGTTGAACAGGCTAGTAATAGGGGTTGAACAGGCTAGTAGGGGGGGGTTGAACAGGCTAGTAATAGGGGTTGAACAGGCTAGTAATAGGGGTTGAACAGGCTAGTAATAGGGGTTGAACAGGCTAGTAATAGGGGTTGAACAGGCTAGTAATAGGGGTTGAACAGGCTAGTAATAGGGGTTGAACAGGCTAGTAATAGGGGGGTTGAACAGGCTAGTAATAGGGGTTGAACAGGCTAGTAATAGGGGTTTGAACAGGCTAGTAATAGGGGTTGAACAGGCTAGTAATAGGGGTTGAACAGGCTAGTAATAGGGGTTGAACAGGCTAGTAATAGGGGGTTGAACAGGCTAGTAATAGGGGTTGAACAGGCTAGTAATAGGGGTTGAACAGGCTAGTAATAGGGGTTGAACAGGCTAGTAATAGGGGTTGAACAGGCTAGTAATAGGGGTTGAACAGGCTAGTAATAGGGGTTGAACAGGCTAGTAATAGGGGTTGAACAGGCTAGTAATAGGGGGGGTTGAACAGGCTAGTAATAGGGGTTGAACAGGCTAGTAATAGGGGTTGAACAGGCTAGTAATAGGGTTGAACAGGCTAGTAATAGGGGGGGTTGAACAGGCTAGTAATAGGGGTTGAACAGGCTAGTAATAGGGGTTGAACAGGCTAGTAATAGGGGGGGTTGAACAGGCTAGTAATAGGGGTTGAACAGGCTAGTAATAGGGGTTGAACAGGCTAGTAATAGGGGTTGAACAGGCTAGTAATAGGGGTTGAACAGGCTAGTAATAGGGGGGGTGAACAGGCTAGTAATAGGGGTTGAACAGGCTAGTAATAGGGGGTTTGAACAGGCTAGTAATAGGGGTTGAACAGGCTAGTAATAGGGGTTGAACAGGCTAGTAATAGGGGTTGAACAGGCTAGTAATAGGGGTTGAACAGGCTAGTAATAGGGGTTGAACAGGCTAGTAATAGGGGTTGAACAGGCTAGTAATAGGGGTTGAACAGGCTAGTAATAGGGGTTGAACAGGCTAGTAATAGGGGTTGAACAGGCTAGTAATAGGGGGGTTGAACAGGCTAGTAATAGGGGGGGTGAACAGGCTAGTAATAGGGGTTGAACAGGCTAGTAATAGGGGTTGAACAGGCTAGTAATAGGGGTTGAACAGGCTAGTAATAGGGGTTGAACAGGCTAGTAATAGGGGTTGAACAGGCTAGTAATAGGGGTTGAACAGGCTAGTAATAGGGGTTGAACAGGCTAGTAATAGGGGTTGAACAGGCTAGTAATAGGGGTTGAACAGGCTAGTAATAGGGGTTGAACAGGCTAGTAATAGGGGGGGTTGAACAGGCTAGTAATAGGGTTGAACAGGCTAGTAATAGGGGTTGAACAGGCTAGTAATAGGGGGGGTGGTGGGGTTGAACAGGCTAGTAATAGGGGTTGAACAGGCTAGTAATAGGGTTGAACAGGCTAGTAATAGGGGTTGAACAGGCTAGTAATAGGGGTTGAACAGGCTAGTAATAGGGGTTGAACAGGCTAGTAATAGGGGTTGAACAGGCTAGTAATAGGGGGGTTGAACAGGCTAGTAATAGGGGTTGAACAGGCTAGTAATAGGGGTTGAACAGGCTAGTAATAGGGGGGGTTGAACAGGCTAGTAATAGGGGTTGAACAGGCTAGTAATAGGGGTTGAACAGGCTAGTAATAGGGGTTGAACAGGCTAGTAATAGGGGTTGAACAGGCTAGTAATAGGGGTTGAACAGGCTAGTAATAGGGGTTGAACAGGCTAGTAATAGGGGTTGAACAGGCTAGTAATAGGGGGGGGGGGGGGGTTGAACAGGCTAGTAATAGGGGTTGAACAGGCTAGTAATAGGGGTTTGAACAGGCTAGTAATAGGGGGGTTGAACAGGCTAGTAATAGGGGTGAGGTTGAACAGGCTAGTAATAGGGGGGGTTGAACAGGCTAGTAATAGGGGGGGTTGAACAGGCTAGTAATAGGGGGTTTGAACAGGCTAGTAATAGGGGTTGAACAGGCTAGTAATAGGGGTTGAACAGGCTAGTAATAGGGGGGTTGAACAGGCTAGTAATAGGGGTTGAACAGGCTAGTAATAGGGGTTGAACAGGCTAGTAATAGGGGTTGAACAGGCTAGTAATAGGGGTTGAACAGGCTAGTAATAGGGGGGTTGAACAGGCTAGTAATAGGGGTTGAACAGGCTAGTAATAGGGGGTTGAACAGGCTAGTAATAGGGGGGGTTGAACAGGCTAGTAATAGGGGGGGGTTGAACAGGCTAGTAATAGGGGGGTTTGAACAGGCTAGTAATAGGGGGGGTTGAACAGGCTAGTAATAGGGGTTGAACAGGCTAGTAATAGGGGTTGAACAGGCTAGTAATAGGGGTTGAACAGGCTAGTAATAGGGGGGTTGAACAGGCTAGTAATAGGGGTTGAACAGGCTAGTAATAGGGGTTTGAACAGGCTAGTAATAGGGGTTGAACAGGCTAGTAATAGGGGTTGAACAGGCTAGTAATAGGGGTTGAACAGGCTAGTAATAGGGGTTGAACAGGCTAGTAATAGGGGTTGAACAGGCTAGTAATAGGGGTTGAACAGGCTAGTAATAGGGGGGGGTTGAACAGGCTAGTAATAGGGGTTGAACAGGCTAGTAATAGGGGGTTGAACAGGCTAGTAATAGGGGTTGAACAGGCTAGTAATAGGGGTTGAACAGGCTAGTAATAGGGGGGGTTGAACAGGCTAGTAATAGGGGGGGTTGAACAGGCTAGTAATAGGGGTTGAACAGGCTAGTAATAGGGGGGGTTGAACAGGCTAGTAATAGGGGGGGTTGAACAGGCTAGTAATAGGGGGGTTGAACAGGCTAGTAATAGGGGGGGGTTGAACAGGCTAGTAATAGGGGTTGAACAGGCTAGTAATAGGGGTTGAACAGGCTAGTAATAGGGGTTGAACAGGCTAGTAATAGGGGTTGAACAGGCTAGTAATAGGGTTGAACAGGCTAGTAATAGGGGTTGAACAGGCTAGTAATAGGGGTTGAACAGGCTAGTAATAGGGGGGTTGAACAGGCTAGTAATAGGGGTTGAACAGGCTAGTAATAGGGGTTGAACAGGCTAGTAATAGGGGTTGAACAGGCTAGTAATAGGGGGTTGAACAGGCTAGTAATAGGGGGGTGAACAGGCTAGTAATAGGGGTTGAACAGGCTAGTAATAGGGGTTGAACAGGCTAGTAATAGGGGTTGAACAGCTAGTAATAGGGGGTTGAACAGGCTAGTAATAGGGGTTGAACAGGCTAAGTAATAGGGGGGGGTTGAACAGGCTAGTAATAGGGGTTGAACAGGCTAGTAATAGGGGTTGAACAGGCTAGTAATAGGGGTTGAACAGGCTAGTAATAGGGGTTGAACAGGCTAGTAATAGGGGGGGGGTTGAACAGGCTAGTAATAGGGGTTGAACAGGCTAGTAATAGGGGTTGAACAGGCTAGTAATAGGGGTTGAACAGGCTAGTAATAGGGGTTGAACAGGCTAGTAATAGGGGTTGAACAGGCTAGTAATAGGGGTTGAACAGGCTAGTAATAGGGGGGGTTGAACAGGCTAGTAATAGGGGTTGAACAGGCTAGTAATAGGGGTTGAACAGGCTAGTAATAGGGGTTGAACAGGCTAGTAATAGGGGTTGAACAGGCTAGTAATAGGGGTTGAACAGGCTAGTAATAGGGGGTTGAACAGGCTAGTAATAGGGGGGGTGAAACAGGCTAGTAATAGGGGTTGAACAGGCTAGTAATAGGGGTTGAACAGGCTAGTAATAGGGGGGGTTGAACAGGCTAGTAATAGGGGTTGAACAGGCTAGTAATAGGGGTTGAACAGGCTAGTAATAGGGGGGGGGTGAACAGGCTAGTAATAGGGGTTGAACAGGCTAGTAATAGGGGTTGAACAGGCTAGTAATAGGGGTTGAACAGGCTAGTAATAGGGGTTGAACAGGCTAGTAATAGGGGTTGAACAGGCTAGTAATAGGGGTTGAACAGGCTAGTAATAGGGGGGGGTTGAACAGGCTAGTAATAGGGTTGAACAGGCTAGTAATAGGGGTTGAACAGGCTAGTAATAGGGGGGTGAACAGGCTAGTAATAGGGGGGGGTTGAACAGGCTAGTAATAGGGGGGGTTGAACAGGCTAGTAATAGGGGGGGGGGTTGAACAGGCTAGTAATAGGGGGGGTTGAACAGGCTAGTAATAGGGGTTGAACAGGCTAGTAAAGGGGTTGAACAGGCTAGTAATAGGGGGGGTTGAACAGGCTAGTAATAGGGGTTGAACAGGCTAGTAATAGGGGTTGAACAGGCTAGTAATAGGGGTTTGAACAGGCTAGTAATAGGGGTTGAACAGGCTAGTAATAGGGGGGGTTGAACAGGCTAGTAATAGGGGTTGAACAGGCTAGTAATAGGGGTTTGAACAGGCTAGTAATAGGGGGGTTGAACAGGCTAGTAATAGGGGGGTGGGGGGGTTGAACAGGCTAGTAATAGGGGGGTTGAACAGGCTAGTAATAGGGGGGGTGAACAGGCTAGTAATAGGGTTGAACAGGCTAGTAATAGGGGGGGTTGAACAGGCTAGTAATAGGGGGTTGAACAGGCTAGTAATAGGGGGGGTTGAAACAGCAGGCTAGTAATAGGGGGGGGTTGAACAGGCTAGTAATAGGGGGGTTGAACAGGCTAGTAATAGGGGGGGTTGAACAGGCTAGTAATAGGGGGGGTTGAACAGGCTAGTAATAGGGGTTGAACAGGCTAGTAATAGGGGTTGAACAGGCTAGTAATAGGGGTTGAACAGGCTAGTAATAGGGGTTGAACAGGCTAGTAATAGGGGTTGAACAGGCTAGTAATAGGGGTTGAACAGGCTAGTAATAGGGGTTGAACAGGCTAGTAATAGGGGGGGTTGAACAGGCTAGTAATAGGGGTTGAACAGGCTAGTAATAGGGGTTGAACAGGCTAGTAATAGGGGGGGTTGAACAGGCTAGTAATAGGGGGGGGTTGAACAGGCTAGTAATAGGGGGGGTTGAACAGGCTAGTAATAGGGGGGTTGAACAGGCTAGTAATAGGGGTTGTTGAACAGGCTAGTAATAGGGGGGGGAAGGCTAGGGTAAGGGGGGGGGGGGGGGGGGGGGTTGAACAGGCTAGTAATAGGGGGGGTTGAACAGGCTAGTAATAGGGGGGGTTGAACAGGCTAGTAATAGGGGTTGAACAGGCTAGTAATAGGGGTTGAACAGGCTAGTAATAGGGGGTTGAACAGGCTAGTAATAGGGGTTGAACAGGCTAGTAATAGGGGTTGAACAGGCTAGTAATAGGGTTGAACAGGCTAGTAATAGGGGTTGAACAGGCTAGTAATAGGGGTTGAACAGGCTAGTAATAGGGGTTGAACAGGCTAGTAATAGGGTTGAACAGGCTAGTAATAGGGGTTGAACAGGCTAGTAATAGGGGGGGTTGAACAGGCTAGTAATAGGGGTTGAACAGGCTAGTAATAGGGGTTGAACAGGCTAGTAATAGGGGTTGAACAGGCTAGTAATAGGGGTTGAACAGGCTAGTAATAGGGGGGGTTGAACAGGCTAGTAATAGGGGTTGAACAGGCTAGTAATAGGGGTTGAACAGGCTAGTAATAGGGGTTGAACAGGCTAGTAATAGGGGTTGAACAGGCTAGTAATAGGGGTTGAACAGGCTAGTAATAGGGGTTGAACAGGCTAGTAATAGGGGTTGAACAGGCTAGTAATAGGGTTGAACAGGCTAGTAATAGGGGTTGAACAGGCTAGTAATAGGGGGGGTTGAACAGGCTAGTAATAGGGGTTGAACAGGCTAGTAATAGGGGTTGAACAGGCTAGTAATAGGGGGGGGGGTTGAACAGGCTAGTAATAGGGGTTGAACAGGCTAGTAATAGGGGTTGAACAGGCTAGTAATAGGGGTTGAACAGGCTAGTAATAGGGGTTGAACAGGCTAGTAATAGGGGGTTGAACAGGCTAGTAATAGGGGTTGAACAGGCTAGTAATAGGGGGGTTGAACAGGCTAGTAATGGGGTTGAACAGGCTAGTAATAGGGGTTGAACAGGCTAGTAATAGGGGTTGAACAGGCTAGTAATAGGGGTTTGAACAGGCTAGTAATAGGGGGGGTTGAACAGGCTAGTAATAGGGGTTGAACAGGCTAGTAATAGGGGTTGAACAGGCTAGTAATAGGGGTTGAACAGGCTAGTAATAGGGGTTGAACAGGCTAGTAATAGGGGTTGAACAGGCTAGTAATAGGGGGGGTTGAACAGGCTAGTAATAGGGGGGGTTGAACAGGCTAGTAATAGGGGTTGAATGAACAGGCTAGTAATAGGGGTTTGAACAGGCTAGTAATAGGGGGGTTGAACAGGCTAGTAATAGGGGTTGAACAGGCTAGTAATAGGGGTTGAACAGGCTAGTAATAGGGGGGGTTGAACAGGCTAGTAATAGGGTTGAACAGGCTAGTAATAGGGGTTGAACAGGCTAGTAATAGGGGTTGAACAGGCTAGTAATAGGGGTTGAACAGGCTAGTAATAGGGGTTGAACAGGCTAGTAATAGGGGTTGAACAGGCTAGTAATAGGGGTTGAACAGGCTAGTAATAGGGGAACAACGCTAGTAATAGGGGGGGTTGAACAGGCTAGTAATAGGGGTTGAACAGGCTAGTAATAGGGGTTGAACAGGCTAGTAATAGGGGTTTGAACAGGCTAGTAATAGGGGTTGAACAGGCTAGTAATAGGGGGGTTGAACAGGCTAGTAATAGGGGTTGAACAGGCTAGTAATAGGGGTTGAACAGGCTAGTAATAGGGGGGTTGAACAGGCTAGTAATAGGGGTTGAACAGGCTAGTAATAGGGGGGGTTGAACAGGCTAGTAATAGGGGTTGAACAGGCTAGTAATAGGGGGGGTTTGAACAGGCTAGTAATAGGGGGTTGAACAGGCTTGAGGCTAGTAATAGGGGTTGAACAGGCTAGTAATAGGGGTTGAACAGGCTAGTAATAGGGGGTTGAACAGGCTAGTAATAGGGGGGGGGGTTTGAACAGGCTAGTAATAGGGGGGGTTGAACAGGCTAGTAATAGGGGTTGAACAGGCTAGTAATAGGGGTTGAACAGGCTAAGTAATAATAGGGGTTGAACAGGCTAGTAATAGGGGTTGAACAGGCTAGTAATAGGGGTTGAACAGGCTAGTAATAGGGGTTGAACAGGCTAGTAATAGGGGGTTGAACAGGCTAGTAATAGGGGGGTTGAACAGGCTAGTAATAGGGGTTGAACAGGCTAGTAATAGGGGGTTGAACAGGCTAGAAGGCTAGTAATAGGGGGGGGGGTTTAGGTTTTGAACAGGCTAGTAAGGGGGGGTTGAACAGGCTAGTAATATGGGGGGGTTGAACAGGCTAGTAATAGGGGGGTTGAACAGGCTAGTAATAGGGGTTGAACAGGCTAGTAATAGGGGGGGGGGGTTGAACAGGCTAGTAATAGGGGGGGTTGAACAGGCTAGTAATAGGGGGGGTTGAACAGGCTAGTAATAGGGGTTGAACAGGCTAGTAATAGGGGTTGAACAGGCTAGTAAGGGGTTGAACAGGCTAGTAATAGGGGTTGAACAGGCTAGTAATAGGGGTTGAACAGGCTAGTAATAGGGGTTGAACAGGCTAGTAATAGGGGTTGAACAGGCTAGTAATAGGGGTTGAACAGGCTAGTAATAGGGGTTGAACAGGCTAGTAATAGGGGGGGGGTTGAACAGGCTAGTAATAGGGGTTGAACAGGCTAGTAATAGGGGTTGAACAGGCTAGTAATAGGGGGGGTTGAACAGGCTAGTAATAGGGGGGGGTTGAGGCTAGTAATAGGGGGGGGTTGAACAGGCTAGTAATAGGGGTTGAACAGGCTAGTAATAGGGGGGGTTGAACAGGCTAGTAATAGGGGTTGAACAGGCTAGTAATAGGGGGGTTTGAACAGGCTAGTAAATGGGGGTTGAACAGGCTAGTAATAGGGGGGTTGAACAGGCTAGTAATAGGGGGGTGGGGGGGGTTGAACAGGCTAGTAATAGGGGGGTTGAACAGGCTAGTAATAGGGGGGGGTTGAACAGGCTAGTAATAGGGGGGGTTGAACAGGCTAGTAATAGGGGTTGAACAGGCTAGTAATAGGGTTGAACAGGCTAGTAATAGGGGTTGAACAGGCTAGTAATAGGGGTTGAACAGGCTAGTAATAGGGGTTGAACAGGCTAGTAATAGGGGTTGAAAAGGCTAGTAATAGGGGTTGAAAAGGCTAGTAATAGGGGGGGTTGAACAGGCTAGTAATAGGGGTTGAACAGGCTAGTAATAATGGGGGTTGAACAGGCTAGTAATAGGGGGGTTGAACAGGCTAGTAATAGGGGGGTTGAACAGGCTAGTAATAGGGGTTGAACAGGCTAGTAATAGGGGGGGTTGAACAGGCTAGTAATAGGGGTTGAACAGGCTAGTAATAGGGGGGGGGGGTTTTGAACAGGCTAGTAATAGGGGGGTGAACAGGCTAGTAATAGGGGGGGGTTGAACAGGCTAGTAATAGGGGTTGAACAGGCTAGTAATAGGGGTTGAACAGGCTAGTAATAGGGGGGGTTGAACAGGCTAGTAATAGGGGTTGAACAGGCTAGTAATAGGGGTTGAACAGCAGTAATAGGGGTTGAACAGGCTAGTAATAGGGTTGAACAGGCTAGTAATAGGGGTTGAACAGGCTAGTAATAGGGGTTGAACAGGCTAGTAATAGGGGTTGAACAGGCTAGTAATAGGGGTTGAACAGGCTAGTAATAGGGGGGGTTGAACAGGCTAGTAATAGGGGGTTGAACAGGCTAGTAATAGGGGTTGAACAGGCTAGTAATAGGGGTTGAACAGGCTAGTAATAGGGGGGTTGAACAGGCTAGTAATAGGGGTTGAACAGGCTAGTAATAGGGGTTGAACAGGCTAGTAATAGGGGGGTTGAACAGGCTAGTAATAGGGGTTGAACAGGCTAGTAATAGGGGGGGTGAACAGGCTAGTAATAGGGGTTGAACAGGCTAGTAATAGGGGTTGAACAGGCTAGTAATAGGGGGGTTTGAACAGGCTAGTAATAGGGGTTGAACAGGCTAGTAATAGGGGGTTGAACAGGCTAGTAATAGGGGTTGAACAGGCTAGTAATAGGGGTTGAACAGGCTAGTAATAGGGGGTGAACAGGCTAGTAATAGGGGTTGAACAGGCTAGTAATAGGGGGTTGAACAGGCTAGTAATAGGGTTGAACAGGCTAGTAATAGGGGGTTGAACAGGCTAGTAATAGGGGGGTTGAACAGGCTAGTAATAGGGGGGGTTGAACAGGCTAGTAATAGGGTTGAACAGGCTAGTAATAGGGGTTGAACAGAGTAATAGGGGGTTGAACAGGCTAGTAATAGGGGGGTTGAACAGGCTAGTAATAGGGGTTGAACAGGCTAGTAATAGGGGGGGTTGAACAGGCTAGTAATAGGGGTTGAACAGGCTAGTAATAGGGGTTGAAACAGGCTAGTAATAGGGGTTTGAACAGGCTAGTAATAGGGGTTGAACAGGCTAGTAATAGGGGGTTGAACAGGCTAGTAATAGGGGTTGAACAGGCTAGTAATAGGGTTGAACAGGCTAGTAATAGGGGTTGAACAGGCTAGTAATAGGGGGGGGGTTGAACAGGCTAGTAATAGGGGGGTTGAACAGGCTAGTAATAGGGGGGGTTGAACAGGCTAGTAATAGGGGTTGAACAGGCTAGTAATAGGGGGTTGAAAAACAGGCTAGTAATAGGGGGGGTTGAACAGGCTAGTAATAGGGGGTTTGAACAGGCTAGTAATAGGGGTTGAACAGGCTAGTAATAGGGGTTGAACAGGCTAGTAATAGGGGTTGAACAGGCTAGTAATAGGGGTTGAAACAGGCTAGTAATAGGGGTTGAACAGGCTAGTAATAGGGGTTTGAACAGGCTAGTAATAGGGGGGGTGAACAGGCTAGTAATATAGGGGGGTTGAACAGGCTAGTAATAGGGGTTGAACAGGCTAGTAATAGGGGTTGAACAGGCTAGTAATAGGGGGGTTGAACAGGCTAGTAATAGGGGGGGGTTGAAACAGGCTAGTAATAGGGGTTGAACAGGCTAGTAATAGGGGGGGGGGGGTTGAACAGGCTAGTAATAGGGGGGGTTGAACAGGCTAGTAATAGGGGGGGGTTGAACGCAGCTAGTAATAGGGGGGGTTGAACAGGCTAGTAATAGGGGTTGAACAGGCTAGTAATAGGGGGGGTTGAAACAGGCTAGTAATAGGGGGGGTTGAACAGGCTAGTAATAGGGGGGGGTTTGAACAGGCTAGTAATAGGGGGGGTTGAACAGGCTAGTAATAGGGGTTGAACAGGCTAGTAATAGGGGGGGGTGAACAGGCTAGTAATAGGGGGGGGTTGAACGGTACAGGCTAGTAATAGGGGGGGGTTGAAACAGGCTAGTAATAGGGGTTGAACAGGCTAGTAATAGGGGTGAAGGTTAGAACAGAGGGGTCAGGCTAGTAATAGGGGGGTTGAACAGGCTAGTAATAGGGGGGTTGAACAGGCTAGTAATAGGGTTGAACAGGCTAGTAATAGGGGTTGAAAAGGCTAGTAATAGGGGGGTTGAACAGGCTAGTAATAGGGGTTGAAACAGGCTAGTAATAGAGGGGGTTGAACAGGCTAGTAATAGGGGGGTTGAACAGGCTAGTAATAGGGGTTTGACAGGCTAGTAATAGGGGTTGAACAGGCTAGTAAATAGGGGGTGTTGAACAGGCTAGTATAGGGGGGGTTGAACAGGCTAGTAATAGGGGTTGAACAGGCTAGTAATAGGGGTTGAACAGGCTAGTAATAGGGGTTGAACAGGCTAGTAATAGGGGGGTGAACAGGCTAGTAATAGGGGGGGTTGAACAGGCTAGTAATAGGGGTTGAACAGGCTAGTAATAGGGGGGGTTGAAAGGCGTAGTGCTAAAGTAATAGGGGGTTGAACAGGCTAGTAATAGGGGTGGAACAGGCTAGTAATAGGGGTTGAACAGGCTAGTAATAGGGGTTGAAAGAGGCTAGTAATAGGGGGTTGAACAGGCTAGTAATAGGGGTTGAAACAGGCTAGTAATAGGGGTTGAACAGGCTAGTAATAGGGGGTTGAACAGGCTAGTAATAGGGGTTGAACAGGCTAGTAATAGGGGGGTTGAACAGGCTAGTAATAGGGGTTGAACAGGCTAGTAATAGGGTGGTGGAACAGGCTAGTAATAGGGGTTTGAACAGGCTAGTAATAGGGGGTTGAACAGGCTAGTAATAGGGGGGGTTGAACAGGCTAGTAATAGGGGTTGAACAGGCTAGTAATAGGGG
>NW_022261985.1:18463372-18476497 GCF_002021735.2 Oncorhynchus kisutch | reverse complement strand
CCACATTATGGAACAGACACACAGACAGGTCATATATCCTACCACATTATGGAACAGACACACAGCCAGGGTCATATATCCTACCACATATGGAACAGACACACAGACAGGTCATATATCCTACAACATTATGGAACAGACACACAGCAGGGTCATATATCTACCACATTATGGAACACAAAGGACACAACAGCAGGCAGGGTCATATATCCTACCACATTATGGAACAGACACACAGCAGGATCATATATCCTACCACATATGGAACAGACACACAGCAGGGTTCATATATCCTACCACATTAGGAACAGACACACAGCAGGTAATATATCCTACCCATTTTATGGAACAGAAACACAGTCAGGATCATATATCATTACACTTATGGAACAGACACACAGCAGGTCATATATCCTACCACATTTAGGGAAATCAGACACACAGCAGGATCAGCCAGGAGGTGTATGATGTCTAAAAGCGGTGTGATTTTTAGAGAGCATCGCCATAGGGACACTATGTGCTGGATTCAGCACTATAGACAGACTCCCAGTGTTATAAATATCTAATGGTTTCTAATGGAGGTCCTGCTGTGACTAGTAATACATAGAAACTGCCCCCCCCACCCCCACCTTGACCTGAAAGCTTTTGGACATCAGAAGCAACGTTGAAGGAACCCTATTTTAAGGAGAAATAACCCCCCTCCCCTGTGGACACTTATGGAGAACACATCACGTTTGTGACAGACACACAGCAGGATCATATAGAGTGGTCATAATGGTTGTGGATTAAACCACTACAGACGTGAGAAGATAGATTTTCGGGATGTCTCAGGGGTCAATGTATAGAATGTATTATACAAGAGACATCCTTCACAAATTCTACAGCAAAACAGTACTTATCTATCGTTGATAAAGGAAGGTAGAGTAGAGAGTCCCATCGGGTCAGTACAGAACCATGTAAGAGTTCCATCAGGTCAGTACAGACATGTAGGAGTTCCCATCAGGTCAGTACAGAACCATGTAGAGGTTCCCATCAGGTCAGTACAGAACCACGTAGAGAGTTCCATCAGGTCAGTACAGAACCACGTAGAGAGTTCCCATCAGGTCAGTACAGAACCACGTAGAGAGTTCCATCAGGTCAGTACAGAACCACGTAGAGAGTTCCCATCAGGTCAGTACAGAACCACGTAGAGAGTTCCCATCAGGTCAGTACAGAACCATGTAGAGAGTTCCCATCAGGTCAGTACAGAACCACGTAGAGAGTTCCCATCAGGTCAGTACATAACCATGTAGAGAGTTCCATCAGGTCAGTACAGAACCATGTAGAGAGTTCCCATCAGTATGCATGCGTGAATTCTCTCAATAACAACCATGTGGCTCACACACACACTGAAATGATGGACACTGGTTCTTACCTGTACAGGAGGGGGGCCTTCCAGTTGCCATGGTGAGACAGCAGACAGACAGAGCGTCCTGTGTGTTGAGTTAGAGGATATCCTCAATGTGTCCAGGCTTAGTGCTGTAAACTAGCAGCAGTTAGGGTTAGAGTGTGTAGGTTGTGGTCGGGGTTAATTCCCTAATGGGAGATTAAGGGAGGAGAAACCCTGCTCTAATGACTGTCCTTCTGTTCTGTTCTGTAGAGGTTTACTGGCTATATGGAACTGTTCTGTAGAGGTTTACTGGCTATATGGAACTGTTCTGTAGAGGTTTACTGGCTATATGGAACTGTTCTGTAGAGGTTTACTGGCTATATGGAACTGTTCTGTAGAGGTTTACTGGCTATATGGAACTGTTCTGTAGAGGTTTACTGGCTATATGGAACTGTTCTGTAGAGGTTTACTGGCTATATGGAACTGTTCTGTAGAGGTTTACTGGCTATATGGAACTGTTCTGTAGAGGTTTACTGGCTATATGGAATGTTCTGTAGAGGTTTACTGGCTATATGGAACTGTTCTGTAGAGGTTTACTGGCTATATGGAACTGTTCTGTAGAGGTTTACTGGCTATATGGAACTGTTCTGTAGAGGTTTACTGGCTATATGGAACTGTTCTGTAGAGGTTTACTGGCTATATGGAACTGTTCTGTAGAGGTTTACTGGCTATATGGAACTGTTCTGTAGAGGTTTACTGGCTATATGGAACTGTTCTGTAGAGGTTTACTGGCTATATGGAACTGTTCTGTAGAGGTTTACTGGCTATATGGAACTGTTCTGTAGAGGTTTACTGGCTATATGGAACTGTTCTGTAGAGGTTTACTGGCTATATGGAACTGTTCTGTAGAGGTTTACTGGCTATATGGAACTGTTCTGTAGAGGTTACTGGCTATATGGAACTGTTCTGTAGAGGTTTACTGGCTATATGGAACTGTTCTGTAGAGGTTTACTGGCTATATGGAACTGTTCTGTAGAGGTTTACTGGCTATATGGAACTGTTCTGTAGAGGTTTACTGGCTATATGGAACTGTTCTGTAGAGGTTTACTGGCTATATGGAACTGTTCTGTAGAGGTTTACTGGCTATATGGAACTGTTCTGTAGAGGTTTACTGGCTATATGGAACTGTTCTGTAGAGTTTACTGGCTATATGGAACTGTTCTGTAGAGGTTTACTGGCTATATGGAACTGTTCTGTAGAGGTTTACTGGCTATATGGAACTGTTCTGTAGAGGTTTACTGGCTATATGGAACTGTTCTGTAGAGGTTTACTGGCTATATGGAACTGTTCTGTAGAGGTTTACTGGCTATATGGAACTGTTCTGTAGAGGTTTACTGGCTATATGGAACTGTTCTGTAGAGGTTTACTGGCTATATGGAACTGTTTGTTCTGTAGAGGTTTACTGGCTATATGGAACTGTTCTGTAGAGGTTTACTGGCTATATGGAACTGTTCTGTTCTGTAGAGGTTTACTGGCTATATGGAACTGTTCTGTAGAGGTTTACTGGCTATATGGAACTGTTCTGTAGAGGTTTACTGGCTATATGGAACTGTTCTGTAGAGGTTTACTGGCTATATGGAACTGTTCTGTAGAGGTTTACTGGCTATATGGAACTGTTCTGTAGAGGTTTACTGGCTATATGGAACTGTTCTGTAGAGGTTTACTGGCTATATGGAACTGTTCTGTAGAGGTTTACTGGCTATATGGAACTGTTCTGTAGAGGTTTTACTGGCTATATGGAACTGTTCTGTAGAGGTTTACTGGCTATATGGAACTGTTCTGTAGAGGTTTACTGGCTATATGGAACTGTTCTGTAGAGGTTTACTGGCTATATGGAACTGTTCTGTTCTGTAGAGGTTTACTGGCTATATGGAACTGTTCTGTAGAGGTTTACTGGCTATATGGAACTGTTCTGTTCTGTAGAGGTTTACTGGCTATATGGAACTGTTCTGTAGAGGTTTACTGGCTATATGGAACTGTTCTGTAGAGGTTTACTGGCTATATGGAACTGTTCTGTAGAGGTTTACTGGCTATATGGAACTGTTCTGTAGAGGTTTACTGGCTATATGGAACTGTTCTGTAGAGGTTTACTGGCTATATGGAACTGTTCTGTAGAGGTTTACTGGCTATATGGAACTGTTCTGTAGAGGTTTACTGGCTATATGGAACTGTTCTGTAGAGGTTTACTGGCTATATGGAACTGTTCTGTAGAGGTTTACTGGCTATATGGAACTGTTCTGTAGAGGTTTACTGGCTATATGGAACTGTTCTGTAGAGGTTTACTGGCTATATGGAACTGTTCTGTAGAGGTTTACTGGCTATATGGAACTGTTCTGTAGAGGTTTACTGGCTATATGGAACTGTTCTGTAGTTTACTGGCTATATGGAACTGTTCTGTAGAGGTTTACTGGCTATATGGAACTGTTCTGTAGAGGTTTACTGGCTATATGGAACTGTTCTGTAGAGGTACTGAGCTATATGGATGGACTGTTCTGTAGAGGTTTACTGGCTATATGGAACTGTTCTGTAGAGGTTTACTGGCTATATGGAACTGTTCTGTAGAGGTTTACTGGCTATATGGAACTGTTCTGTAGAGGTTTACTGGCTATATGGAACTGTTCTGTAGAGGTTTACTGGCTATATGGAACTGTTTCTGTAGAGGTTTACTGGCTATATGGAACTGTTCTGTAGAGGTTTACTGGCTATATGGAACTGTTCTGTAGAGGGTTACTGGCTATATGGAACTGTTCTGTAGAGGTTTACTGGCTATATGGAATGTTCTGTAGAGGTTACTGGCTATATGGAACTGTTCTGTAGAGGTTTACTGGCTATATGGAACTGTTCTGTAGAGGTTTACTGGCTATATGGAACTGTTCTGTAGAGGTTTACTGGCTATATGGAACTGTTCTGTAGAGGTTTCACTGGCTATATGGAACTGTTCTGTAGAGGTTTACTGGCTATATGGAACTGTTCTGTAGAGGTTTACTGGCTATATGGAACTGTTCTGTTCTGTTGAGGTTTACTGGCTATATGGAACTGTTCTGTTCTGTAGAGGTTTACTGGCTATATGGAACTGTTCTGTAGAGGTTTACTGGCTATATGGAACTGTTCTGTAGAGGTTTACTGGCTATATGGAACTGTTCTGTAGAGGTTTACCGGCTATATGGAACTGTTCTGTAGAGGTTTACCGGCTATATGGAACTGTTCTGTAGAGGTTTACTGGCTATATGGAACTGTTCTGTAGAGGTTTACTGGCTATATGGAACTGTTCTGTAGAGGTTTACCGGCTATATGGAACTGTTCTGTAGAGGTTTACCGGCTATATGGAACTGTTCTGTAGAGGTTTACTGGCTATATGGAACTGTTCTGTAGAGGTTTACTGGCTATATGGAACTGTTCTGTAGAGGTTTACTGGCTATATGGAACTGTTCTGTAGAGGTTTACTGGCTATATGGAACTGTTCTGTAGAGGTTTACTGGCTATATGGAACTGTTCTGTAGAGGTTTACTGGCTATATGGAACTGTTCTGTAGAGGTTTACTGGCTATATGGAACTGTTCTGTAGAGGTTTACTGGCTATATGGAACTGTTCTGTAGAGGTTTACTGGCTATATGGAACTGTTCTGTAGAGGTTTACTGGCTATATGGAACTGTTCTGTAGAGGTTTACTGGCTATATGGAACTGTTCTGTAGAGGTTTACTGGCTATATGGAACTGTTCTGTAGAGGTTTACTGGCTATATGGAACTGTTCTGTAGAGGTTTACTGGCTATATGGAACTGTTCTGTAGAGGTTTACTGGCTATATGGAACTGTTCTGTAGAGGTTTACTGGCTATATGGAACTGTTCTGTAGAGGTTTACTGGCTATATGGAACTGTTCTGTAGAGGTTTACTGGCTATATGGAACTGTTCTGTAGAGGTTTACTGGCTATATGGAACTGTTCTGTAGAGGTTTACTGGCTATATGGAACTGTTCTGTAGAGGTTTACTGGCTATATGGAACTGTTCTGTAGAGGTTTACTGGCTATATGGAACTGTTCTGTAGAGGTTTACTGGCTATATGGAACTGTTCTGTAGAGGTTTACTGGCTATATGGAACTGTTCTGTAGAGGTTTACTGGCTATATGGAACTGTTCTGTAGAGGTTTACTGGCTATATGGAACTGTTCTGTAGAGGTTTACTGGCTATATGGAACTGTTCTGTAGAGGTTTACTGGCTATATGGAACTGTTCTGTAGAGGTTTACTGGCTATATGGAACTGTTCTGTAGAGGTTTACTGGCTATATGGAACTGTTCTGTAGAGGTTTACTGGCTATATGGAACTGTTCTGTAGAGGTTTACTGGCTATATGGAACTGTTCTGTAGAGGTTTACTGGCTATATGGAACTGTTCTGTAGAGGTTTACTGGCTATATGGAACTGTTCTGTAGAGGTTTACTGGCTATATGGAACTGTTCTGTAGAGGTTTACTGGCTATATGGAACTGTTCTGTAGAGGTTTACTGGCTATATGGAACTGTTCTGTAGAGGTTTACTGGCTATATGGAACTGTTCTGTAGAGGTTTACTGGCTATATGGAACTGTTCTGTAGAGGTTTACTGGCTATATGGAACTGTTCTGTAGAGGTTTACTGGCTATATGGAACTGTTCTGTAGAGGTTTACTGGCTATATGGAACTGTTCTGTAGAGGTTTACTGGCTATATGGAACTGTTCTGTTCTGTAGAGGTTTACTGGCTATATGGAACTGTTCTGTAGAGGTTTACTGGCTATATGGAACTGTTCTGTTCTGTAGAGGTTTACTGGCTATATGGAACTGTTCTGTAGAGGTTTACTGGCTATATGGAACTGTTCTGTAGAGGTTTACTGGCTATATGGAACTGTTCTGTAGAGGTTTACTGGCTATATGGAACTGTTCTGTTCTGTAGAGGTTTACTGGCTATATGGAACTGTTCTGTAGAGGTTTACTGGCTATATGAAACTGTTCTGTAGAGGTTTACTGGCTATATGGAACTGTTCTGTAGAGGTTTACTGGCTATATGGAACTGTTCTGTAGAGGTTTACTGGCTATATGGAACTGTTCTGTAGAGGTTTACTGGCTATATGGAACTGTTCTGTAGAGGTTTACT
Source organism: Oncorhynchus kisutch (assembly GCF_002021735.2). Classification (NCBI taxonomy): domain Eukaryota; kingdom Metazoa; phylum Chordata; class Actinopteri; order Salmoniformes; family Salmonidae; genus Oncorhynchus; species Oncorhynchus kisutch. The sequence continues at coordinate 18,469,944 of NW_022261985.1, read as the reverse complement.
GGCTATATGGAACTGTTCTGTAGAGGTTTACTGGCTATATGGAACTGTTCTGTAGAGGTTTACTGGCTATATGGAACTGTTCTGTAGAGGTTTACTGGCTATATGGAACTGTTCTGTAGAGGTTTACTGGCTATATGGAACTGTTCTGTAGAGGTTTACTGGCTATATGGAACTGTTCTGTAGAGGTTTACTGGCTATATGGAACTGTTCTGTAGAGGTTTACTGGCTATATGGAACTGTTCTGTAGAGGTTTACTGGCTATATGGAACTGTTCTGTAGAGGTTTACTGGCTATATGGAACTGTTCTGTAGAGGTTTACTGGCTATATGGAACTGTTCTGTAGAGGTTTACTGGCTATATGGAACTGTTCTGTAGAGGTTTACTGGCTATATGGAACTGTTCTGTAGAGGTTTACTGGCTATATGGAACTGTTCTGTAGAGGTTTACTGGCTATATGGAACTGTTCTGTAGAGGTTTACTGGCTATATGGAACTGTTCTGTAGAGGTTTACTGGCTATATGGAACTGTTCTGTAGAGGTTTACTGGCTATATGGAACTGTTCTGTAGAGGTTTACTGGCTATATGGAACTGTTCTGTTGAGGTTTACTGGCTATATGGAACTGTTCTGTAGAGGTTTACTGGCTATATGGAACTGTTCTGTAGAGGTTTACTGGCTATATGGAACTGTTCTGTAGAGGTTTACTGGCTATATGGAACTGTTCTGTTCTGTAGAGGTTTACTGGCTATATGGAACTGTTCTGTTCTGTAGAGGTTTACTGGCTATATGGAACTGTTCTGTAGAGGTTTAATGGCTATATGGAACTGTTCTGTTCTGTAGAGGTTTACTGGCTATATGGAACTGTTCTGTTCTGTAGAGGTTTACTGGCTATATGGAACTGTTCTGTAGAGGTTTACTGGCTATATGGAACTGTTCTGTAGAGGTTTACTGGCTATATGGAACTGTTCTGTAGAGGTTTACTGGCTATATGGAACTGTTCTGTTCTGTAGAGGTTTACTGGCTATATGGAACTGTACTTTTCTGTAGAGGTTTACTGGCTATATGGAACTGTTCTGTAGAGGTTTACTGGCTATATGGAACTGTTCTGTAGAGGTTTACTGGCTATATGGAACTGTTCTGTAGAGGTTTACTGGCTATATGGAACTGTTCTGTAGAGGTTTACTGGCTATATGGAACTGTTCTGTAGAGGTTTACTGGCTATATGGAACTGTTCTGTAGAGGTTTACTGGCTATATGGAACTGTTCTGTAGAGGTTTACTGGCTATATGGAACTGTTCTGTAGAGGTTTACTGGCTATATGGAACTGTTCTGTAGAGGTTTACTGGCTATATGGAACTGTTCTGTAGAGGTTTACTGGCTATATGGAACTGTTCTGTAGAGGTTTACTGGCTATATGGAACTGTTCTGTAGAGGTTTACTGGCTATATGGAACTGTTCTGTAGAGGTTTACTGGCTATATGGAACTGTTCTGTAGAGGTTTACTGGCTATATGGAACTGTTCTGTAGAGGTTTACTGGCTATATGGAACTGTTCTGTAGAGGTTTACTGGCTATATGGAACTGTTCTGTAGAGGTTTACTGGCTATATGGAACTGTTCTGTAGAGGTTTACTGGCTATATGGAACTGTTCTGTAGAGGTTTACTGGCTATATGGAACTGTTCTGTAGAGGTTTACTGGCTATATGGAACTGTTCTGTAGAGGTTTACTGGCTATATGGAACTGTTCTGTAGAGGTTTACTGGCTATATGGAACTGTTCTGTAGAGGTTTACTGGCTATATGGAACTGTTCTGTAGAGGTTTACTGGCTATATGGAACTGTTCTGTAGAGGTTTACTGGCTATATGGAACTGTTCTGTAGAGGTTTACTGGCTATATGGAACTGTTCTGTAGAGGTTTACTGGCTATATGGAACTGTTCTGTAGAGGTTTACTGGCTATATGGAACTGTTCTGTAGAGGTTTACTGGCTATATGGAACTGTTCTGTAGAGGTTTACTGGCTATATGGAACTGTTCTGTAGAGGTTTACTGGCTATATGGAACTGTTCTGTAGAGGTTTACTGGCTATATGGAACTGTTCTGTAGAGGTTTACTGGCTATATGGAACTGTTCTGTAGAGGTTTACTGGCTATATGGAACTGTTCTGTAGAGGTTTACTGGCTATATGGAACTGTTCTGTAGAGGTTTACTGGCTATATGGAACTGTTCTGTAGAGGTTTACTGGCTATATGGAACTGTTCTGTAGAGGTTTACTGGCTATATGGAACTGTTCTGTAGAGGTTTACTGGCTATATGGAACTGTTCTGTAGAGGTTTACTGGCTATATGGAACTGTTCTGTAGAGGTTTACTGGCTATATGGAACTGTTCTGTAGAGGTTTACTGGCTATATGGAACTGTTCTGTAGAGGTTTACTGGCTATATGGAACTGTTCTGTAGAGGTTTACTGGCTATATGGAACTGTTCTGTAGAGGTTTACTGGCTATATGGAACTGTTCTGTAGAGGTTTACTGGCTATATGGAACTGTTCTGTTCTGTAGAGGTTTACTGGCTATATGGAACTGTTCTGTAGAGGTTTACTGGCTATATGGAACTGTTCTGTAGAGGTTTACTGGCTATATGGAACTGTTCTGTAGAGGTTTACTGGCTATATGGAACTGTTCTGTAGAGGTTTACTGGCTATATGGAACTGTTCTGTAGAGGTTTACTGGCTATATGGAACTGTTCTGTTCTGTAGAGGTTTACTGGCTATATGGAACTGTTCTGTAGAGGTTTACTGGCTATATGGAACTGTTCTGTAGAGGTTTACTGGCTATATGGAACTGTTCTGTAGAGGTTTACTGGCTATATGGAACTGTTCTGTAGAGGTTTACTGGCTATATGGAACTGTTCTGTAGAGGTTTACTGGCTATATGGAACTGTTCTGTAGAGGTTTACTGGCTATATGGAACTGTTCTGTAGAGGTTTACTGGCTATATGGAACTGTTCTGTAGAGGTTTACTGGCTATATGGAACTGTTCTGTAGAGGTTTACTGGCTATATGGAACTGTTCTGTAGAGGTTTACTGGCTATATGGAACTGTTCTGTAGAGGTTTACTGGCTATATGGAACTGTTCTGTAGAGGTTTACTGGCTATATGGAACTGTTCTGTAGAGGTTTACTGGCTATATGGAACTGTTCTGTAGAGGTTTACTGGCTATATGGAACTGTTCTGTAGAGGTTTACTGGCTATATGGAACTGTTCTGTAGAGGTTTACTGGCTATATGGAACTGTTCTGTAGAGGTTTACTGGCTATATGGAACTGTTCTGTAGAGGTTTACTGGCTATATGGAACTGTTCTGTAGAGGTTTACTGGCTATATGGAACTGTTCTGTAGAGGTTTACTGGCTATATGGAACTGTTCTGTAGAGGTTTACTGGCTATATGGAACTGTTCTGTAGAGGTTTACTGGCTATATGGAACTGTTCTGTAGAGGTTTACTGGCTATATGGAACTGTTCTGTAGAGGTTTACTGGCTATATGGAACTGTTCTGTAGAGGTTTACTGGCTATATGGAACTGTTCTGTTCTGTTGAGGTTTACTGGCTATATGGAACTGTTCTGTAGAGGTTTACTGGCTATATGGAACTGTTCTGTAGAGGTTTACTGGCTATATGGAACTGTTCTGTAGAGGTTTACTGGCTATATGGAACTGTTCTGTTCTGTAGAGGTTTACTGGCTATATGGAACTGTTCTGTTCTGTAGAGGTTTACTGGCTATATGGAACTGTTCTGTAGAGGTTTAATGGCTATATGGAACTGTTCTGTTCTGTAGAGGTTTACTGGCTATATGGAACTGTTCTGTTCTGTTGAGGTTTACTGGCTATATGGAACTGTTCTGTAGAGGTTTACTGGCTATATGGAACTGTTCTGTAGAGGTTTACTGGCTATATGGAACTGTTCTGTAGAGGTTTACTGGCTATATGGAACTGTTCTGTTCTGTAGAGGTTTACTGGCTATATGGAACTGTTCTTTTCTGTAGAGGTTTACTGGCTATATGGAACTGTCTTGTAGAGGTTTACTGGCTATATGGACACTGTTCTGTAGAGGTTTACTGGCTATATGGAACTGTTCTGTTCTGTAGAGGTTTACTGGCTATATGGAACTGTTTTCTGTAGAGGTTACCGCTATATGGAACTGTTCTGTAGAGGTTTATGGCTATATGGAACTGTTCTGTAGAGGTTTACTGGCTATATGGAACTGTTCTGTAGAGGTTACTGGCTATATGGAACTGTTCTGTAGAGGTTTACTGGCTATATGGAACTGTTCTGTAGAGGTTTACTGGCTATATGGAACTGTTCTGTAGAGGTTTACTGGCTATAATGGAACTGTTCTGTAGAGGTTTACTGGCTATATGGAACTGTTCTGTAGAGGTTTAGCTGCTATATGGAACTGTTCGGTAGAGGTTTACTGGCTATATGGAACTGTTCTGTAGAGGTTTACTGGCTATATGGAACTGTTTCTGTAGAGGTTTACTGGCTTATATGGAACTGTTCTGTAGAGGTTACTGGCATTATGGAACTTCTGTAGGAGTAGCTTTGAACTGTTCTGTAGAGGTTTACTGGCTATATGGAACTGTTCTGTTCTGTAGAGGTTTACTGGCTATATGGAACTGTTCTGTAGAGGTTTACTGGCTATATGGAACTGTTCTGTAGAGGTTTACTGGCTATATGGAACTGTTCTGTTGAGGTTAACTGGCTATATGGAACTGTTCTGTAAGGTTTACTGGCTATATGGAACTGTTTCTGATCGAGGTTTACTAGCTGGCTATAATGAACTGTTCTGTAGGAGGTTTGACTGGCTAGATGGAACTGTTCTGTAGAGGTTTACTCTGGACTATATGGAACTGTTCTGTAGAGGTTTACTGGCTATATGGAACTGTCTGGAGAGGTTTACTGGCCGAGATGGAACTGTTCTTGTAGAGGTTTACTGGCCTATATGGGAACCTGTTCTGTAGAGGGTTTACTGGCTATATGGAACTAGTTCCTGGAGAGGTTTACTGGGCTATATGGAACTGATTCTGTAGAGGTTTACTGGCTATATGGAACGTTCTGTCGAGGTTTACTGGCTATATGGAACTGTTCTGTAGAGGTTTACTGGCTATATGGAACTGTTCTGTAGAGGTTTACTGCTATATGGAACTGTTCGTAGAGGTTTACTGGCTATATGGAACTGTTCTGTAGAGGTTACTGGCTATATGGAACTGTTCTGTAGAGGTTTACTGGCTATATGGAACTGTTCTGTAGAGGTTTACTGGCTATATGGAACTGTTCTGTAGAGGTTTACTGGCTATATGGAACTGTTCTGTAGAGGTTTACTGGCTATATGGAACTGTTCTGTAGAGGTTTACTGGCTATATGGAACTGTTCTGTAGAGGTTTACTGGCTATATGGAACTGTTCTGTAGAGGTTTACTGGCTATATGGAACTGTTCTGTAGAGGTTTACTGGCTATATGGAACTGTTCTGTAGAGTTTACTGGCTATATGGAACTGTTCTGTAGAGGTTACTGGCTATATGGAACTGTTCTGTAGAGGTTTACTGGCTATATGGAACTGTTCTGTAGAGGTTTACTGGCTATATGGAACTGTTCTGTAGAGGTTTACTGGCTATATGGAACTGTTCTGTAGAGGTTTACTGGCTATATGGAACTGTTCTGTAGAGGTTTACTGGCTATATGGAACTGTTCTGTAGAGGTTTACTGGCTATATGGAACTGTTCTGTAGAGGTTTACTGGCTATATGGAACTGTTCTGTAGAGGTTTACTGGCTATATGGAACTGTTCTGTAGAGGTTTACTGGCTATATGGAACTGTTCTGTAGAGGTTTACTGGCTATATGGAACTGTTCTGTAGAGGTTTACTGGCTATATGGAACTGTTCTGTAGAGGTTTACTGGCTATATGGAACTGTTCTGTAGAGGTTTACTGGCTATTGGACTGTTCTTAGAGGTACGGCTATTGACTGTTCTGTAGAGGTTACTGGCTATATGGAACTGTTCTGTAGAGGTTTACTGGCTATATGGAACTGTTCTGTAGAGGTTTACTGGCTATATGGAACTGTTCTGTAGAGGTTTACTGGCTATATGGAACTGTTCTGTTGAGTTACGGCTATATGGAAACTGTTCTGTAGAAGGTTTTACTGGCTATATGGAACTGTTCTGTAGAGGTTTACTGGCTACATGGAACTGTTCTGTAGAGGTTACTGGCTATATGGAACTGTTCTGTAGAGGTTTACTGCTATATGGAACTGTTCTGTAGAGGTTTACTGCTATATGGAATGTTCTGTAGAGGTTTACTGGCTATGGAACTGTTCTGTAGAGGGTTTACTGGCTACATGGAACTGTTCGGTAGAGGTTTACTGGCTATATGGGAACTGTTCTAGACAGGGTTTACTGGCTATATGGAACTGTTTCTGTAGAGGTTTACTGGCTATATTGGAACTGTTCTGTAGAGGTTTACTGGCTATCTGGAACTGTTCTGTAGAGGTTTACTGGCTATATGGAACTGTTCGTAGAGGTTTCT
>NW_022261985.1:18125872-18128372 GCF_002021735.2 Oncorhynchus kisutch | reverse complement strand
CCATGTCGAGTGGTATGGTCATGATGTCCAGGTCCGCTATGTCAACGGAAGTGGAAAGCATAGTACAACCTGGGAGTTTACTCTCTTTCGGATCCTTCTTTTTTAGCTCCATGTTGTCTATGTATTCACTTCAGTGTTCGTCAGTCTTTGGTCCTGGATGTTTTCAATCATGTGTATGATTGGGAGTTATTCCCTTCCAGGATCCTATTTCCAAATCAACCCATGTCTAGTCGAATCCAGCTGGTCTGTAGGGTATACTTGGCGTAGGATCAGGCAAGACCATCGAGTTGCGTACCTTGTGCAGGTCCGGGCCTCAGTCGGTTGCCATGTGTCCCTGTCAAGTGGTCAGTCTATAACAGCCAGTGGTTTGAGCAGACAAAAACCCAGAAGGCGAGCCCTCTATACGGTTGTCATGCATCCGCCCCTGGAGTCACGTCCTGTGTTTCGGTCAGTGTATGGAGGGTTTAGAAACCGGCAAACCTTCTCTGGCTTACGTATGAAACGTCCGGCAGTAGTAGAAGTTAATTGGGTGTTTCCATCCCCACCATCTCAGTCGTGGGTAATTCAGAGGTTTTGGGTAATAGTGACCAGTGGAATTACTCCCTTCCAGGATCGTAACGTTTCCAGAGGTATATCATCCCTAGACAGTGAATTGGTTCGTAATCCAAGTAAAAAATGGTTCGGTTGTCTAAGTGCGGCGGGGTAAGGAGTCCCCCAGCGGGAAATTCCTCTGCAGGGTCCGATACCTCGCCAGACATTATCTGGGCACCCCAGGGGTTATCCGGCAGACGCGATCCTCCAGCCGCAGCGCATAACCCAAAAGCCCCTCTTTTGGGTATCCCAACCCGCTAGGAGGAAACACGCGCTACTGAACCTACTGCCAATCCAGATCTAATCTGGGGTAGATAGTGGTCCAGCGCGTTACGTGAGTCTCCCGTGTGTAGGGGGGCTGGGAGGGTTGAGCCGATAGGTCTGCCAACAGGCCCCAGAGGGGTCCCGAAGGAGTCCGGTCTACCATTTCCTCCCTTCTTCTTGCTTGGTGTATGGTTGGGCCTGATTGCTTAGGGTCCGCTCGCTGCAGGGGAGTCGAATAGCCGGGCCCCCAGAGTAGTTGGAGAAAAAAGGTTCTCGTCCGTTGGGGGTGCTGGTGGGTATCTTCAGTGAGGTAGATTTGGAAGGATGGTGAGATGGTGAGGGTTCTGGGTAAATGATATTAGATAATTAGGTTCTATTTAGTAGTTTCTTTTCATCAAAAGGTCCATGGTCATGGTAACCCCGAGTTCAAGAAGCTTGAAAAATAAAAGTGATATACTTATATATAAATATATAGTTATATCCCTTTTTTTTTAAATTTTTTTAAATTTTATTTTATTTATTTAATAAAAAGGAAAGTATTTCTTGAGAGTCCATGGGCATGGTAACTCTATGGTACTATTTGAAGATCTGTTTTTTGTGGTCTTAATGACCCCCTATCTATTGTATGGGATGTGGGGTGTGTAAGGTGCAGGTGCAGTGTCTGTCCAGTCGTTCCTCCGCTGTACTGAAAGTCTCTGTAATGGTTCAGCCGTAGTGGTGGTATAGGGCCTGGAGGTTCCCGGGGGTTGTGATTCGTCCCTCTGGTTTATGATGTAAGGTGGCTGCTGACCAGGGAGTCCTTGAGATGTTTGGGGGTGCTGTGGGGGGGTGGTGTTCCGTAGGAGGGGGGAGTAGGAGTCCCAGAAGGGAGGGTGGGGATCTGGGTAGAGGGTCTGAGGTGGTTCTTCTGGAGGTCCTGGAGTGGGGTGGTATGAGGTAGGATGTAGAGTGGAATGGTCTGGTGGGGAGGGCATCAGGAGATGTGTCTTTGTGCCCCTGATGTGATGGTGTAGGGGTGTAGTCCTCTGGTGGTTTGGTCCTATGGGGACCGTGGAGGGGTGCTGTCTGGTGGGGGAGAAGGTCCATTGGTGTGGGATGTTTCCCCCGCTGTGTAGAGGCTTTGGAGAAATGTTCATTATGTGGCGTTTCCATAATGAGCCCAGGCTGCCGCTAGGAGCTTTTTTCGTCCGGTCCCTTGGTGTGTATCTTACGGATTTGTTCCGAGAGTCCGTGTAGGTCATTAAGCGAGGTTGTGGGGCTAGTCTGGATGTAGAGTGGGGGGTCTGAATAGTCCTGGCCGTCCCCAGGGTCTGCATAGTCCCGTAGATCAGCCATGTGTGGTGTGTGTACCTATGTGAAAACTGAAAGTAAGGAGAGAGAAAAAAGTACAAAGAAAAATAGGTAGCCAAAAGGAGTAACCCCCGAAGTCTGTGTGGGACCTGTCCTCTTTACAGCTTCACGACAGATCTAGGGGAAACCCAGCCACGACGCGTTTCTGCCTTGCTCAGCTTCATCAGGTGGCAGAGAGGAAAAAAAATGCAAAAAGGAGCACTGGGTCGTAATGCGGGTAAAAAAGCCGTATTATGGACCAGAAAAAATAGGGTGTGTGTGGGTGTGTGTGAGAGTGGTAGAGTCTCGGTGGTCT
>NW_022261985.1:18113372-18120872 GCF_002021735.2 Oncorhynchus kisutch | reverse complement strand
TATCTAGAGGAAGTAAAAGTCGTAACAAGGTTTCCGTAGGTGAACCTGCGGAAGGATCATTAACGGGTTGCCAGCCGCCGGCATGGGGCTGAGCGCCGAAAATCCAGCTATGCTGCGGGTTGGGTAGGGTAGGGGGCTCACGCCTCCCGCCTCTCCCTTCTCCCGGCGCGGGTGTCATCGGTCCTAGCCCGCTTCCCCGCATTCGCCCCTTTGCCTGGGATGTGCAGCCTTCGTCCCCCTAAGTTCAGACCAGGACGGCTCGGTGGGTAGCGTTGAGGATGAGCTTTGGCTCTACCTCCCTTCCCCCGTGCGCTCTTCCTTTCCCTTCTCGCTCCGGCGAGAGGCGCCCACGTTCCCCGCATGGTCTGGCGCGGCTGCCGGTGGACTTTTGTCTCTCCGTGCTGCCCGTGTAACGCATGTGGTTCTCGGGGTAGCGCTCGGGGTTAGGTTAGGGCTGCGGAGCTCCGACCGCCGACCTGAAACGTATTGAGAAGGTGAGCCCGGGCGACCGGCCACAATCCATTCACTTTGACTACCGTCCGGAGGGCACGGGAAATGTGGTGTATAGAAGACCGCTTTGCCCGGTGTCGATCGGGGGCCTGAGTCCTTCTGATCGAGGCTCAGCCCGTGGACGGTGTGAGGCCGGTAACGGCGAACGCCGTTCGGAAGGGAGTCGGGTTCAGATCCCCGAATTTGGAGTGGCGGAGATGGGCGCCGCGAGGCGTCCAGTGCGGTAACGTGACCGATCCCGGAGAAGCTGGCGGGAGCCCCGGGGAGAGTTCAGGGGCGCCCTGGAATGGGTTCGCCCCGAGAGAGGGGCCCAAACCCTGGAAAGCGTCGCGGTCCCGGCGGCGTCCGGTGAGCTCTCGCTGGCCCTTCAAAATCCGGGGGAGAGGGTGTAAGCCAGCACTCGATCCAATCTTTTTTTGGGACGGAAGGCGTCTTCCTCCACCTCCCCTCTTCAGTACAAATGGGTCACCAGGTGCACATAGAAGCACCAGGAGTCAGAGTCCAGATGCCCAGAGAGAGAGTGGGCAATCGGACTAAGGAAGGTGGGTACAGGTAGAAAAGTACCACCGGCACCCGGTAACCCAAAACGGACGTCGTGCACCCGGTAACCCAAAAGACCCAAGAGAGAGTGGGCAAGTCAGAGTCCGATAGCCCAAAAAGAGAGTGGGCAATCGGACTAAGGAAGGTGGGTACCAGGTAGAAAAGTACCATCGGTACCTGGTAACCCAAAACGGACGTCGTGCACCCGGTAACCCAAAGACCCAAGAGAGAGTGGGCAAGTCAGAGTCCGATAGCCCAAAAAGAGAGTGGGCAATCGGACTAAGGAAGGTGGGTACCAGGTAGAAAAGTACCATCGGTACCTGGTAACCCAAAACGGACGTCGTGCACCCGGTAACCCAAAGACCCAAGAGAGAGTGGGCAAGTCAGAGTCCGATAGCCCAAAAAGAGAGTGGGCAATCGGACTAAGGAAGGTGGGTACCAGGTAGAAAAGTACCATCGGTACCTGGTAACCCAAAATGGACGTCGTGCACCCGGTAACCCAAAGACCCAAGAGAGAGTGGGCAAGTCAGAGTCCGATAGCCCAAAAAGAGAGTGGGCAATCGGACTAAGGAAGGTGGGTACCAGGTAGAAAAGTACCATCGGTACCTGGTAACCCAAAACGGACGTCGTGCACCCGGTAACCCAAAGACCCAAGAGAGAGTGGGCAAGTCAGAGTCCGATAGCCCAAAAAGAGAGTGGGCAATCGGACTAAGGAAGGTGGGTACCAGGTAGAAAAGTACCATCGGTACCTGGTAACCCAAAACGGACGTCGTGCACCCGGTAACCCAAAGACCCAAGAGAGAGTGGGCAAGTCAGAGTCCGATAGCCCAAAAGAGAGTGGGCAATCGGACTAAGGAAGGTGGGTACCAGGTAGAAAAGTACCATCGGTACCTGGTAACCCAAATGGACGTCGTGCACCCGGTAACCCAAAGACCCAAGAGAGAGTGGGCAAGTCAGAGTCCGATAGCCCAAAAAGAGAGTGGGCAATCGGACTAAGGAAGGTGGGTACCAGGTAGAAAAGTACCATCGGTACCTGGTAACCCAAAACGGACGTCGTGCACCCGGTAACCCAAAGACCCAAGAGAGAGTGGGCAAGTCAGAGTCCGATAGCCCAAAAAGAGAGTGGGCAATCGGACTAAGGAAGGTGGGTACAGGTAGAAAAGTACCACCGGTAACCCAGAGTGGACTTAGGTTCTGGGTGGAAAGCGGCCGGGTGACCAGGTGCACGAGGTCCATTTTGGGTGACCAGGTGCACGAGGTCCATTTTGGGTGACCAGGTGCACGAGGTCCATTTTGGGTGACCAGGTGCACGCGGTTCTTAACAGCGCGGCTATCTGCTTTATTGTCCGGGGAAGGGTGCTTAAGTGTGGGTGCCCTGGTTCACCTGGTGTGCGAGGTTGTGGAGGTGGGGGGGTCCCCTGCTGGAATCATCCCCGGAAATAGAGGGTTGTTCCCCGGGTGGTGAGTGAGGGCCTAACTGCCTGTATGTGTACTCTCATGCCCAGAGAGAGAGGCCTGTTCCTGGATAGGGAGTGAGACCCTTTAGGGATTTATGTGTACTCTCATGCCCAGAGAGAGAGGCCTGTTCCTGGATAGGGAGTTAGGCCTTTAGGTCTGAAGGTCAATAGTTCCACTGTCCTTAAGGGGGGCAGAGCAGTCAGCCTCTGTGGAGGTGAGCTGCTCTGTCCCCCTTTTTTTTGGCCCAATTCCCCAATCACCAGACCCAGAGTTGGACATAGTGCAATTTCTGTGATTTATTTACCATCCATTTTGGGTTACCAGATGCACATTTTCAATCACCAGGTGCACAAAATGTGTATCCATCAGAATAGTTTAAACAGTCCATAAAGCACTCAGGACGGGCGCCCATGGATAGAGGGCCATGGATAGATGCCCACTATCATAGTCCCATAGTGGGTATTAATATCAGAATGACCGACAAGTGCATTTAGGACAGTCTTTTTATTATTAGGTTACCAGGTGCCTACCTTCAAACACCTTACGAGGTGACTACTTTAAATTATGAGTTTATTTTTAGGTTACCAGTTGCACGGCTATTTATTTCTTCCTGCCAAAATCGGTAATTTTCATAAAATGATAAAAAATACTTCCCGAGGGGCTAGAGGTCCCAAATTTCGTCTCATACCCTCTCTCTCAATGGGCAACAAGTAGAGCATGTCAAAAACAAATTGCCCTAACAGGCACCTATGTTTCCGGTAACATTCACTATTTTCCAAAAACTTAAAACACGATTTTCTATTAAAATGTTTTATACAAAAACGGTTTTAATTAAATGTGTGCCCTTTCGTTTAAAAAAAACCCCATCCAGATTGGATATGTACTTTTTGATTTATTCACATTTTGGTGTACCGGCATATAGCCCAAGATGGCGGCGCACACAGTAACCGGGCGGCACACACAGTAACCGGACAGTATTTAAATTTTTTGGTTCCCAGGTGCACATTTTCAATCACCAGGTGCACAACAATCAGTATCCATCGCAATATTTTAAACCGTAAATAAATCACTCAGGACGGGCCCCCATGGATAGAGGGCCGTAGTATGGTACTCCCATAGTGGGCATGCATATGAGGAGTACCGGTAAGTGCATTTAGGACAATATTTTAATTTTTAGGTTCCCAGGTGCACATTTTCAATCACCAGGTGCACGGAGGTATAGGGTCCCCCATGGATAAAGGTCCGTATTAGGGTGGTCCCAAGCGGGCATGAATTTTTTGTAACACCGCTAATGTAATTTTAGGTTCCCAGGTGCACATTTTCAATCACCAGGTGCACAACAATCAGTATCCATCGCAATATTTTAAACTGTAAATAAATCACTCAGGACGGGCCCCCATGGATAGAGGGCCGTAGTATGGTACTCCTATAGCGGGCATTAAAATCAGAATGACCGTTAAATGCATTTAGGACCATCTTTTAATGTTTGGGTTACCGGGTGCACAACAATCAGTATCCATCGTAATATGTTAAACAGTAAATAAAGCACTCAGGACGGGCCCCCATTGATAGAGGGCCGTAGTAGGGTGCTCCCATAGCGGGCATGGATGTCTGGAACACCTGCAAGTGCATTTAGAACCATATTTACATTTTTGGGTTACCAGATGCACGTTTTCAATCACCAGGTGCACGGCTGTGAAAAGTGTGGACTCTGCCATTTTTCCGACCAATTTCTGTAATTTTCAAAAAATTATTAAAAATACTTCCCGAAGGGCTAGAGGTCCCATATTTGGTCTCATACCCTCTCTCGTGATGGGCAACAATTGCATTTTCCAAAACTTAAAACACGATTTTCTATTAAATGTTTTATACAAAAACGGTTTTAATTAAATCTAAATGCTCGTCTATATGTGCCCTTTCGTTTAAAAAACCCCCCATCCAGATTGGATGTGTACTTTTTGATTTATTCACGTTTTGTGTTTAACTGAATTTCACCCCCAACTGTGGGGTACACATAAACCCTGTGCGGTTCCGGGATTATATCGATAAATTGGCCTGATCGTCAATGACACACTCGGGGGTGGGTCGACCAGACAGGTACCGGCGCGAAATCAGAAACCTGGTTTTTGACAACAAGACTTCCATGTCCTAGAGAGACGGGGGTGGTGTCAAACTGATCAGCCCGAATAGAAAATGAGTACTGGGTACTTTTGAGGGATGTGAGCCCCTCGGAACCATGGTACTTTGGACATTTGCCGCCAGCGTCCGATTTAGTGGTTTGATCAGACCCTTCGGCGTCCGATTTGTCCTAACTTTTGATCCACGTTTCCCAGCTTGGTGATGGGAGGATATTGAGCTCTGTCCTGGGCAGTTGCTCTATCCCAGCTAGGCGGGCATGAGGTTCATCAATGACCATGGTTCTGGTCCAATGAAGGTGCCCGTCCCTTCGGCGACCGATTGGTGGTTGTTTAGTCCCGGTTGAGGGCTAGCTCTCCAGTCCAGTCCCATACTTGTTTCACAGTGCGTCTCCATGGTTGTCCTCTGTTGTCCAGGGAGCTGAATTTCCTCTGACTGATTTGCATTCGTTTTCCACCTGGGAGGGACTCTATCGGCCGGCCTTTGGCTGGTGTTCTGATGGATGTTCCCTCCCGACCCAAGTGGATTTGGCCTCTATCGGGGGAGCCCCTTTCGGAGACGTTTGTCCCCTAATTTCGATACACTCCAGCCGCGCAATGTTCGTGCGATTTTCGAGCCGAACTGTCTGACCAAGTGTTCCGGTGCGGGGAGTGGCACACTCAGGCTGCGAAGCATGTAGTGATGGTCATCCCGTAACGCATCGGCGCCAGAAACACGTATTCTCAAAACCTGTCTTCAAACGTGGACCTACCCGGTTGACCCAAGCGGTCTGTCCGAGGTTGTGGTTCCTTTTGCCAGTTGATGGCGTTCCTAATAGGCGCTCCGGCTAGACAAGAGACCTCTCGAGCGACGCCCCGTCACCTGTGGCTCCGGCCATGGGCAGTTCAGGGCCTCCCGCTGGGCGCACGGTGGATAGCGCCAGGGCCTCCTCCCCTGACGGGATAGGACCGGTCCCTGGTTGTTGTTTGCTTAGTGCGCCCAGGTACAAACATCTAAGTTGTGAGTGGCTACCTGGTTGATCCTGCCAGTAGCATATGCTTGTCTCAAAGATTAAGCCATGCAAGTCTAAGTACACACGGCCGGTACAGTGAACTGCGAATGGCTCATTAAATCAGTTATAGGTTACTGTGTCCCGCCCGGACCTGTGGGCGGGGAGGCGGGGCGGAGTACCAGGCGCCGATGTGTACGGGTTAAGAAATAAAGGGGTTGACGGGGTGCAAGTGACTACTTGACCGAATCCTAGCCACTTGATAACCAGGGAAATGAATTCGATACATTTTCCGACCCAGAGTGTCCAAACTGGGGGATCAAACCTGGACCCACGCATGCTACCCCAAGGGCATGGTCGTGAGGAGCAAAGCTGGTGGAGCGAATAGGAAAAGAGAAGTTGCGATCGAAAATAAACAGTTCAAAAGAGCGAAAAGAGGAAAAAAAGTGTAAAACCAATCATTGCTTGGGAATGAAAGGGTTGTGGAATTCGGACCCAAGGGGGAGAAATCTCCTCCTCGCAAAAGAGGAATTTGCGAAACTGTATACTTCCAGGATACATCTCAGGCCTCCGGACCCAGATCCCCCAATGACCTGGATGAGAGGAGGGACATGGGCTCGGTGGCGTCTCAGTGTGTCGGCGAAATAAAGACACCTGCCATAGCATCGCGGGATTGGGGGCAGGATGTCGTGATGCCACCACAGCAAGTTCATGCGGTGAAAGTAAAAAGAGAGCGCGTACCCTGGCCAGTCACTCAAAAGAAAAAGTCCCAATGGGGCCCAGCTGTTCTTGCTCCCTGTCCGAGATGTGATATGTGGGGCGATGTGGAAGGGCCCTCAGCACCATTGGGAGTGCAGTGAAACACTTTGCAAGTGGTTACTCCAGGAGGTACAGGTGCTGTTTGGGTGTAGAGCTTGTGGTAAGTCAAGCGAGAATCAGCCACTCCATCTCCTGTCACATCCCTAATGCAGGGTGTGGAAGAGGACCCGGATGGAGTCAGATAGTGACCACATTTGGGGCATTGTCCAGAGGGTTTGCTACGGCTGGGGGACTGACCCAACAAACGGCACAGAACATAGCCATTTACTGTATGGAAAAGGAGAGGGGGCTGACAGTGGGCAGAAAAAAATACAATGGATCGAAAAACAAGGTAAAGGGGGTCGAGCGAAGGAAGCTGGCTCTCCTGAGTGATACACTGGCTGGGATGAATCAACCAACAGGCAGGCTACAGACAGCCAGGCCACTGGTAGTACCGCTGAAGGGGCGAGACTGATTAGACGAGAACTGAGATATGGTAAGGTGCAGAACGACGCTCTCCAGGAAGCAACAGAAGAGAGTAAGCTCACCAAGTTGCTGTCCAAACCGGAAACACACCAACACCCCAAACAGGGCTCCGTGGAATTCTCCGCGGGGCACTAATTGGGGAAGCTACCTATGGAGGGTGTTCAAATGGGAGAAGTCAAATTGTCCTTGAGGGGTTGTAGAGCAAGACCCTACCTTGCTCGCATCGTCAGCACTTGAACTACAGCTGCTGCTGGGTGGAGGCGCGGGTCCGAGTCAGGCTCAACAATCGAGGGAGCGCAGGCCCACATTGCCAAGTGAAGGAATGGGCGCGAAACCCAAACCGACTGAGTATCATAGAATAAGTTCCTGTATGAAAATAATTGGGTCAAGATTGGGAGAGTACATTCTGGATAGCAATGTAGGTGTGACTGCTGATCCCGCCACTTGAGGTTGCTTTAGCATTCAAGAGTCGGTGGGGAGGTGACAGAGTCATACCATGGGGCTTGGCAGTTCTGCTCTAGAGAGGTGGCAGACAATCGGGTCTTCCAATCGCTCATCTCAGCGACTCAGCTGAGGTCGGGGAA
>NW_022261985.1:17966854-18113272 GCF_002021735.2 Oncorhynchus kisutch | reverse complement strand
ACAGTTCCATATAGCCAGTAAAACCTCTACAGAACAGTTCCATATAGCCAGTAAACCTCTACAGAAACAGTTCCATATAGCCAGTAAACCTCTACAGAACAGTTCCATATAGCCAGTAAACCTCTACAGAACAGTTCCATATAGCCAGTAAAACCTCTACAGAAACAGTTTCATATAGCCAGTAAAACCTCTACAGAACAGTTCCATATAGCCAGTAAACCTCTACAGAACAGTTCCATATAGCCAGTAAACCTTACAGAACAGTTCCATATAGCCAGTAAACCTCTACAGAACAGTTCCATATAGCCAGTAAACCTCTACAGAACAGTTCCATATAGCCCGTAAACCTCTACAGAACAGTTCCATATAGCCAGTAAACCTCTACAGAACAGTTCCATATAGCCAGTAAACCTCTACAGAACAGTTCCATATAGCCAGTAAACCTCTACAGAACAGTTCCATATAGCCAGTAAACCTCTACAGAACAGTTCCATATAGCCAGTAAACCTCTACAGAACAGTTCCATATAGCCAGTAAACCTCTACAGAACAGTTCCATATAGCCAGTAACCTCTACAGAACAGTTCCATATAGCCAGTAAACCTCTACAGAACAGTTCCATATAGCCAGTAAACCTCTACAGAACAGTTCCATATAGCCAGTAAACCTCTACAGAACAGTTCCATATAGCCAGTAAACCTCTACAGAACAGTTCCATATAGCCAGTAAACCTCTACAGAACAGTTCCATATAGCCAGTAAACCTCTACAGAACAGTTCCATATAGCCAGTAAACCTCTACAGAACAGTTCCATATAGCCAGTAAACCTCTAACAGAACAGTTCCATATAGCCAGTAAACCTCTACAGAACAGTTCCATATAGCCAGTAAACCTCTACAGAACAGTTCCATATAGCCAGTAAACCTCTACAGAACAGTTCCATATAGCCAGTAAACTCTACAGAACAGAACAGTTCCATATAGCCAGTAAACTCTACTACAGAACAGTTCCATATAGCCAGTAAACCTCTACAGAACAGTTCCATATAGCCAGTAAACCTACAGAACAGAACAGTTCCATATAGCCAGTAAACCTCTACAGAACAGTTCCATATAGCCAGTAAACCTCTACAGAACAGTTCCATATAGCCAGTAAACCTCTACAGAACAGTTCCATATAGCCAGTAAACCTCTACAGAACAGTTCCATATAGCCAGTAAACCTCTACAGAACAGAACAGTTCCATATAGCCAGTAAACCTCTACAGAACAGTTCCATATAGCCAGTAAACCTCTACAGAACAGTTCCATATAGCCAGTAAACCTCTACAGAACAGTTCCATATAGCCAGTAAACCTCTACAGAACAGTTCCATATAGCCACCAAACCTCTACAGAACAGTTCCATATAGCCAGTAAACCTCTACAGAACAGTTCCATATAGCCAGTAAACCTCTACAGAACAGTTCCATATAGCCAGTAAACCTCTACAGAACAGTTCCATATAGCCAGTAAACCTCTACAGAACAGTTCCATATAGCCAGTAAACCTCTACAGAACAGTTCCATATAGCCAGTAAACCTCTACAGAACAGTTCCATATAGCCAGTAAACCTCTACAGAACAGTTCCATATAGCCAGTAAACCTCTACAGAACAGTTCCATATAGCCAGTAAACCTCTACAGAACAGTTCCATATAGCCAGTAAACCTCTACAGAACAGTTCCATATAGCCAGTAAACCTCTACAGAACAGTTCCATATAGCCAGTAAACCTCTACAGAACAGTTCCATATAGCCAGTAAACCTCTACAGAACAGTTCCATATAGCCAGTAAACCTCTACAGAACAGTTCCATATAGCCAGTAAACCTCTACAGAACAGTTCCATATAGCCAGTAAACCTCTACAGAACAGTTCCATATAGCCAGTAACCTCTACAGAACAGTTCCATATAGCCAGTAAACCTCTACAGAACAGTTCCATATAGCCAGTAAACCTCTACAGAACAGTTCCATATAGCCAGTAAACCTCTACAGAACAGAACAGTTCCATATAGCCAGTAAACCTCTACAGAACAGTTCCATATAGCCAGTAAACCTCTACAGAACAGTTCCATATAGCCAGTAAACCTCTACAGAACAGTTCCATATAGCCAGTAAACCTCTACAGAACAGTTCCATATAGCCAGTAACCTCTACAGAACAGTTCCATATAGCCAGTAAACCTCTACACAGTTCCATATAGCCAGTAAACCTCTACAGAACAGTTCCATATAGCCAGTAAACCTCTACAGAACAGTTCCATTATAGCCAGTAAACCTCTACAGAACAGTTCCATATAGCCAGTAAACCTCTACAGAACAGTTCCATATAGCAGTAAAACCTCTACAGAACAGTTCCATATAGCCAGTAAACCTCTACAGAACAGTTCCATATAGCCAGTAAACCTCTACAGAACAGTTCCATATAGCCAGTAAACCTCTACAGAACAGTTCCATATAGCCAGTAAACCTCTAACAGAAACAGTTCCATATAGCCAGTAAACCTCTACAGAAACAGTTCCATATAGCCAGTAAACCTCTACAGAACAGTTCCATATAGCCAGTAAACCTCTACAGAACAGTTCCAGTATAGCCAGTAAACCTCTACAGAACAGTTCCATATAGCCAGTAAACCTCTACAGAACAGTTCCATATAGCCAGTAAACCTCTACAGAACAGTTCCATATAGCCAGTAAACCTCTACAGAACAGTTCCATATAGCCAGTAAACCTCTACAGAACAGTTCCATATAGCCAGTAAACCTCTACAGAACAGTTCCATATAGCCAGTAAACCTCTACAGAACAGTTCCATATAGCCAGTAAACCTCTACAGAACAGTTCCATATAGCCAGTAAACCTCTACAGAACAGTTCCATATAGCCAGTAAACCTCTACAGAACAGTTCCATATAGCCAGTAAACCTCTACAGAACAGTTCCATATAGCCAGTAAACCTCTACAGAACAGTTCCATATAGCCAGTAAACCTCTACAGAACAGTTCCATATAGCCAGTAAACCTCTACAGAACAGTTCCATATAGCCAGTAAAACCTCTACAGAACAGTTCCATATAGCCAGTAAACCTCTACAGAACAGTTCCATATAGCCAGTAAACCTCTACAGAACAGTTCCATATAGCCAGTAAACCTCTACAGAACAGTTCCATATAGCCAGTAAACCTCTACAGAACAGTTCCATATTAGCCGGTAAACCTCTACAGAACAGTTTCCATATAGCCGGGTAAACCTCCTCAGAACAGTTCGCCATATAGCCAGCTAACCTCTTACAGAACAGCTTCCATATAAGCCTGGTAAACCTCTACAGAACAGTTCCATATAGCCAGCTAAACCTCTACAGAAACAGTTCCATATAGCCCAGTAAACCTCTACAGAACAGTTCCATATAGCCAGTAAACCTCTACAGAACAGTTCCATATAGCCAGTAAACTCTACAAACAGTTCCATATAGGCCAGTAAACCTGCTACAGAACAGTTCCATATAGCCGGTAAACCTCTACAGAACAGTTCCATATAGCCGGTAAACCTCTACAGAACAGTTTCCATATAGCCGGTAAACCTCTAACAGAACAGTTCCATATAGCCGGTAAACCTCTACAAGAACAGGTTCCATATAGCCGGTAAACCTCTACAGAACAGTTCCATATAGCCGGTAAACCTCTACAGAACAGTTCCATATAGCCAGGTAAACCTCTACAGGAACAGTTCCTATATGCCGGTAAACCTCTACAGAACAGTTCCATATAGCGGTAAACCTCTACAGACAGTTCCATATAGCGGTAAACCTCTACAGAAACAGTTCCATATACCAGTAAACCTCTACGAACAGTTCCATATAGCCAGTAACTCTACAGAACAGTTCCATATAGCCAGTAAACCTCAACAGAAAGCAAGTTCCATATAGCCAGTAAACCTCAACAGAACAAACAGTTCCATATAGCCAGTAAACCTCTAACAGAACAGTTCCATATAGCCAGTAAACCTCTCCAGAAACAGTTCCAGTATAGCCAGTAAACCTCTACAGAACAGTTCCATATAGCCAGTAAACCTCTACAGAAACAGTTCCATATAGCCAGTAAACCTCTACAGAACAGTTCCATATAGCCAGTAAACCTCTAGCAGAACAGTTCCATATAGCCTCAGTAAACCTCTACAGAACAGTTCCATTATAGCCAGTAAACTCTACAGAACGTTCCATATAGCCAGTAAACCTCTACAGAACAGTTCCATATAGCCAGTTAAACCTCTACAGAACAGTTCCATATAGCCAGTAAAACCTCCACAAACACAGTTCCATATAGCCAGTAAACCTCTACAGAACAGTTCCCTATAGCCAGGTAAACCTCTACAGAACAGTTCCAATAAGCCAGTAACCTCTACAGAAACAGTTCCATATAGCCGTAAACCTCTATTAGAACAGTTCCATTTATCGCCAGTAAACCTCTACAGAACAGTTCCATATAGCCAGTAAACCTCTACAGCAAACAGTTCCATTATAGCAGTAAACCTCTACAGAACAGTTCCATATCGCCAGTATAACCTCTACAGAACGTTCCATTATAGCCAGTAATGTCCTCTACAGAACAGTTCCATGTCGCCAGTAAACCTCTTACAGAACAGTTTCCATATAGCCCAGTAACCCTTATAGAACAGTTCCATTATAGCCAGTAAACCTCTAACAGAACAGTTCCATATAGCCAGTAAACCTCTACAGAACAAGTTTCCATTATTAGCCAGCTAAACTCTACAGAACAGTTCCATATAGCCAGTAAACCTCTACAGAACAGTTCCATATAGCCAGTAATCCTCTACAGAACAGTTCCATGTAGCCAGTAAACCTCTACAGAACAGTTCCATATAGCCAGTAAACCTCTACAGAACAGTTCCATATAGCCAGTAAACCTCTACAGAACAGTTCCATATAGCCAGTAAACCTCTACAGAAACAGTTCCATATAGCCAGTAAACCCTCTACAGAACAGAACAGTTCCATATTGCCAGTAAACCTCTACAGAACAGTTCCATATAGCCAGTAAACCTCAACAGAACAGAACAGTTCCATATAGCCAGTAAACCTCTACAGAACAGTTCCATATAGCCAGTAAACCTCTACAGAACAGTTCCATATAGCCAGTAAACCTCTACAGAACAGTTCCATATAGCCAGTAAACCTCTACAGAACAGTTCCATATAGCCAGTAAACCTCTACAGAAACAGTTCCATATAGCCAGTAAACCTCTACAGAACAGTCCATAAGCCAGTAAACCTCTACAGAACAGTTCCATATAGCCAGTAAAACCTCTACAGAACAGTTCCATATAGCCAGTAAACCTCTACAGAACAGTTCCATATAGCCAGTAAACCTCTACAAGAACAAGTTCCATATAGCCAGTAACCTCTACAGAAACAGTTCCATATAGCCAGTAAACCTCTACAGAACAGTTCCATATAGCCAGTTAAACCTCTACAGAACAGTTCCATATAGCCAGTAACCTCTACAGAACAGTTCCATATAAGCCAGTAACCTCTACAGAACAGTTCCATATAGCCAGTAAACCTCTACAGAACAGTTCCAAATAGCCAGTAAACCTCTACAGAACAGTTCCAATAGCCAGTAAACCTCTACAGAACAGTTCCATATAGCCAGTAAACCTCTACAGAACAGTTCCACTATAGCCAGTAAACCTCTACAGAACAGTTCCATATAGCCAGTAAACCTCTACAGAACAGTTCCATATAGCCAGTAAACCTCTACAGAACAGTTCCATATACGCCAGTAAACCTCTACAGAACAGTTCCATATAGCGCAGTAAACCTCTACAGAACAGTTCCATATAGCCAGTAAACCTCTACAGAACAGTTCCATATAGCCAGTAAACCTCTACAGAACAGTTCCATATAGCCAGTAAACCTCTACAGAACAGTTCCATATAGCCAGTAAACCTCTACAGAACAGTTCCATATAGCCAGTAAACCTCTACAGAACAGTTCCATATAGCCAGTAAACCTCTACAGAACAGTCCATATAGCCAGTAAACCTCTACAGAACAGTTCCATATAGCCAGCTAAACCTCTACAGAACAGTTCCACTATAGCCAGTAAACCTCTACAGAACAGTTCCATATAGCCAGTAAACCTCTACAGAACAGTTCCTATAGCCAGTAATACCTCTACAGAACAGTTCCTATAGCCATAAACCTCTACAGAACAGTTCCATATAGCCAGTAAACCTCTACAGAACAGTTCCATATAGCCAGTAAACCTCTACAGAACAGTTCCATATAGCCAGTAAACCTCTACAGAACAGTTCCATATAGCCAGTAAACCTCTACAGAACAGTTCCATATAGCCAGTAAACCTCTACAGAACAGTTCCATATAGCCAGTAGACCTCTACAGAACAGTTCCATATAGCAGTAAACCTCTACAGAACAGTTCATATAGACAGTAAACCTCTACAGAACAGTTCCATATAGCCAGTAAACCTCTACAGAACAGTTCCATATAGCCAGTAAACCTCTACAGAACTGTTCCATATAGCCAGTAAACCTCTACAGAACAGTTCCATATAGCCAGTAAACCTCTACAGAACAGTTCCATATAGCCAGTAAACCTCTACAGAACAGTTCCATATAGCCAGTAAACCTCTACAGAACAGTTCCATATAGCCAGTAAACCTCTACAGAACAGAACAGAAGGACAGTCATTAGAGCAGGGTTTCTCCTCCCTTAATCTCCCATTAGGGAATTAACCCCAGACCACAACCTAACACACTCTAACCCTAACTGCTGCTAGTTACAGCACTAAGCCTGGACACATTGAGGATATCCTCTGAACTCAACACACAGGACGCTCTGTCTGTCTGTCTGTCTCACCATGGCAACTGGAAGGCCCCCCTCCTGTACAGGTAAGAACCAGTGTCCAGTCATTTCAGTGTGTGTGTGAGCCACATGGTTGTTATTGAGAGAATTCAGCGCATGCAGACTGATGGGAACTCTCTACATGGTTCTGTACTGACCTGATGGGAACTCTCTACATGGTTATGTACTGACCTGATGGGAACTCTCTACGTGGTTCTGTACTGACCTGATGGGAACTCTCTACATGGTTCTGTACTGACCTGATGGGAACTCTCTACGTGGTTCTGTACTGACCTGATGGGAACTCTCTACGTGGTTCTGTACTGACCTGATGGGAACTCTCTACGTGGTTCTGTACTGACCTGATGGGAACTCTCTACGTGGTTCTGTACTGACCTGATGGGAACTCTCTACGTGGTTCTGTACTGACCTGATGGGAACTCTCTACATGGTTCTGTACTGACCTGATGGGAACTCTCTACATGGTTCTGTACTGACCTGATGGGAACTCTTTACATGGTTCTGTACTGACCTGATGGGAACTCTCTACTCTACCTTCCTTTATCAACAGGATAGATAAAGTACATGTTGTGCTGTAGAATTTGTGAATGATGTCTCTTGTATAATACATTCTATACATTGACCCCTGAGACATCCCGAAAATCTATCTTCTCACGTCTGTAGTGGTTTAATCCACAAACCATTATGACCACTCTATATGATCCTGCTGTGTGTCTGTCACAAACGTGATGGTGTTCTCCATAAGTGTCACAGGGGAGGGGGGGTTATATTTATCCTTAAAATAGGGTTCCTTCAACGTTGCTCTGATGTCCAAAAGCTTTCAGGTCAAGGTGGGGGTGGGGGGGGGGCAGTTCTATGTATTACTAGTCACAGCAGGACCTCCATTAGAAACCATTAGATATTTATAACACTGGGGAGTCTGTCTATAGTGCTGAATCCAGCACATAGTGTCACTATGGCGATGCTCTCTAAATAATCACACCGCTTTTAGACATCATACACCTCCTGGCTGATCCTGCTGTGTGTCTGTTCCATAATGTGGTAGGATATATGACCCTGCTGTGTGTCTGTTCCATAATGTGGTAGGATATATGATCCTGCTGTGTGTCTGTTCCATAATGTGGTAGGATATATGACCCTGCTGTGTGTCTGTTCCATAATGTGGTAGGATATATGACCCTGCTGTGTGTCTGTTCCATAATGTGGTAGGATATATGATCCTGCTGTGTGTCTGTTCCATAATGTGGTAGGATATATGACCCTGCTGTGTGTCTGTTCCATAATGTGGTAGGATATATGACCCTGCTGTGTGTCTGTTCCATAATGTGGTAGGATATATGACCTGTCTGTGTGTCTGTTCCATAATGTGGTAGGATATATGACCCTGCTGTGTGTCTGTTCCATAATGTGGTAGGATATATGACCTGTCTGTGTGTCTGTTCCATAATGTGGTAGGATGTATGACCCTGCTGTGTGTCTGTTCCATAATGTGGTAGGATATATGACCACACTGTGTGTCTGTTCCATAATGTGGGAGGATATATGACCTGTCTGTGTGTCTGTTCCATAATGTGGTAGGATATATGACCCTGCTGTGTGTCTGTTCCATAATGTGGTAGGATATATGACCCTGCTGTGTGTCTGTTCCATAATGTGGTAGGATATATGACCCTGCTGTGTGTCTGTTCCATAATGTGGTAGGATATATGACCTGTCTGTGTGTCTGTTCCATAATGTGGTAGGATATATGACCTGTCTGTGTGTCTGTTCCATAATGTGGTAGGATATATGACCCTGCTGTGTGTCTGTTCCATAATGTGGTAGGATATATGACCCTGCTGTGTGTCTGTTCCATAATGTGGTAGGATGTATGACCCTGCTGTGTGTCTGTTCCATAATGTGGTAGGATATATGACCACACTGTGTGTCTGTTCCATAATGTGGGAGGATATATGACCTGTCTGTGTGTCTGTTCCATAATGTGGTAGGATATATGACCCTGCTGTGTGTCTGTTCCATAATGTGGTAGGATATATGACCCTGCTGTGTGTCTGTTCCATAATGTGGTAGGATATATGACCCTGCTGTGTGTCTGTTCCATAATGTGGTAGGATATATGACCTGTCTGTGTGTCTGTTCCATAATGTGGTAGGATATATGACCTGTCTGTGTGTCTGTTCCATAATGTGGTAGGATATATGACCCTGCTGTGTGTCTGTTCCATAATGTGGTAGGATATATGACCCTGCTGTGTGTCTGTTCCATAATGTGGTAGGATATATGACCTGCTGTGTGTCTGTTCCATAATGTGGTAGGATATATGACCCTGCTGTGTGTCTGTTCCATAATGTGGTAGGATATATGACCCTGCTGTGTGTCTGTTCCATAATGTGGTAGGATATATGACCTGCTGTGTGTCTGTTCCATAATGTGGTAGGATATATGACCTGTCTGTGTGTCTGTTCCATAATGTGGTAGGATATATGACCTGTCTGTGTGTCTGTTCCATAATGTGGTAGGATATATGACCCTGCTGTGTGTCTGTTCCATAATGTGGTAGGATATATGACCCTGCTGTGTGTCTGTTCCATAATGTGGTAGGATATATGACCTGCTGTGTGTCTGTTCCATAATGTGGTAGGATATATGATCCTGCTGTGTGTCTGTTCCATAATGTGGTAGGATATATGACCCCACTGTGTGTCTGCTCCATAATGTGGTAGGATATATGACCCTGCTGTGTGTCTGTTCCATAATGTGGTAGGATATATGACCCTGCTGTGTGTCTGTTCCATAATGTGGTAGGATATATGACCTGTCTGTGTGTCTGTTCCATAATGTGGTAGGATATACGACCCTGCTGTGTGTCTGTTCCATAATGTGGTAGGATATACGACCCTGCTGTGTGTCTGTTCCATAATGTGGTAGGATATATGACCCTGCTGTGTGTGACTGAGTGTGTGTTTTGGATAATGTGATATTAGATGTTGTGTGTACCTGAGTATGTGTATAGCACAATATCGTGTGTATATTGGATAATGTGATGTGTGTGTTTTGGATAATGTGATGTGTATACTAGGTGTCTATGATGTGTGTGTATAGCACAATATGGTGTGTATATTGGATAATGTGATGTGTATACTAGGTGTCTATGATGTGTGTGTTTTGGATAATGTGATGTGTATACTAGGTATCTATGATGTGTGTGTATAGCACAATATTGTGTTTATATTGGATAATGTGATGTGTACACTAGGTGTCTATGATGTGTGTGTATTGGATAATGTGATGTGTATACTAGGTGTCTATGATGTGTGTGTCTGCAGGAACATGGAGTGGCTGCAGGGTGGCCACAGCTGTCAGCGAATCATCGTCCATACACAGTGATGCCCTATTCGACACGGGGCCTGGTACTCCTGATCTGGGTCTGGTTCGGGACATCTCTCTGGACTCTACAGGTCCTGGTCTGGGTCAGAACATCTCTCTGGGCTCTACAGGTCCTGGTCTGGACCGGAAGATCTCTCTGGGCTCTACAGGTCCTGGTCTGGACCGGAACATCTCTCTTTGCTCTACAGGTCCTGGTCGGAACATCTCTCTGGGCTCTACAGGTCCTGATCTGGGTCAGAACATCTCTCTGGGCTTTACAGGTCCTGGTTGGAACATCTCTCTGGGCTCTACAGATCCTGGTCTGGACATCTCTCTGGGCTCTACAGGTCCTGGTTGGGACATCTCTCTGGGCTCTACAGGTCCTGGTCTGGGTCAGAACATCTCTCTGGGCTCTACAGGTCCTGGTCGGAACATCTCTCTGGGCTCTATAGGTCCTGGTCGGAACATCTCTCTGGGCTCTACAGGTCCTGGTCTGGACCGGAACATCTCTCTGGGCTCTACAGGTCCTGGTCTGTACCGGAACATCTCTCTGGGCTTTACGGGTCCTGGTCTGGACATCTCTCTGGGCTCTACAGGTCCTGGTCTGGGTCGGAACATCTCTCTGGGCTCTACAGGTCCTGGTCTGGGTCGGGACATCTCTCTGGGCTCTACAGGTCCTGGTCTGGGTCGGGACATCTCTCTGGGCTCTACAGGTCCTGGTCTGGGTCGGGACATCTCTCTGGGCTCTACAGGTCCTGGTCTGGGTCGTGACATCTCTCTGGGCTCTACAGGTCCTGGTCTGGGTCGGGACATAGACTCCCTACAGGAGCGGACACATACAGTATGGACATGATTTAGGAGCAGTGCTTGACTTGGACAGAAAAAAAAGTTGTCAGAGGCATATATGTGTGTGTGTTTTAAATCAACAATATCGATGTTTGTCCAATCAGATGATTTCAGTGGAACAGTTTGAATGGTCTTTTTATGCTTATTACCTTTCTGACTACCGTGTTGGAGAAACATTAAAACGAAATAGCTCAACTATAAAAGGTATTTCACTTGACAGTGTTAAAGGCGTTCGAGCCGGTCAGGTGTGTTGATACTTGGAACGTTTCTACGGTTACGCGCTCAGGGAAGGAACATGGCAAGCGCTGTCATGTATGAAAAATGAACACGTACAAGAGGCGTGGATACATACTTTTAATGGAGAATAAACACCAACAAGAGGCGTGGATACCTACTGCTCATTATTTAAAGGTCGTAGTATTTTTCGGTCTCATTGTAATGAAAAACAACAATTATTAATATGCGTTCTTCGTGCATGACAGTGCTTTCCACTTTAATTCCCTGAGCGCGTCGCCGTAGAAACCATCAGTATCACCTCACCTGTGAGCCCGGTTGTTCCCACTGGTTCCTCGTTACCGTAATTTATCAGGGAGCATCGACCAATCAACGCACCTGGGTGAACATGAGTTGAGCGTGTGCCAAACTTCCGAGGACGCGCGCAGTCAGAATCAACAGACTGATGAATCGACGGAACCTGTAGCTCAGACTCATAGCCCAATTAATTCACGGGGAGCTCCAGGTAGACTATAGTTTGATAAGTATCTAGATGAAACATGTGTGTAGGTCACAGCCTACTAATCTTGAGTCCCCTGCCAAGTGAGAGGCGCGTCGCTTTGCTCCCCCAAATTGACGGATTACCGAGATGCGCGTGCTGATAATGATGAGTTCTGCGCGTACAGCTGCTGCTACTATTCCGTTATTATTCTCCTCCCGGTCTAACGACACCGTTCCTTTATTCTCCTGTCTGTGTTTGTAGCGCTACAGAATGCATCAATACGCCAGCCAAGACAAGATTCCTGTAAGTAACTCCGCAAACGGTTGACTTTCTGCTAACTGTTGATTCTGCTCCTGCGTTTGTTTGTTATGACATGCCAAATCCTTTCCCAGTACGTACGTTTGCAAACTTTCCACGTGAACTGAAAACATGTTTTTGTTATAGAGTATTTTATGTCGCCTGGCTGGTTATTACTGTAGAGATTGTCCTCCATTTATGCTGTCAAGGAGAACCTCTCATCTAAAACGTCTTGCTGAATTATTTAACCCTACATTACCAGACTTGATATAACCTCATCAGTGGTCTCCAACCCTGGTCCTGTGGAGATACAGGGTTGTCATCAGTGGTCTCCAACCCTGGTCCTGTATAGATACAGGGTGGTCTCCAACACTGGTCCTGTGGAGGTAATGGGTTTGTCATCAGTGGTCTCCAACCCTGGTACTGTATAGATACAGGGTTGTCATCAGTGATCTCCAACCCTGGTCCTGTATAGATACAGGGAATCTCCAACCCTGGTCCTGTATAGACACAGGGAATCTCCAACCCTGGTCCTGTATAGTTACAGGGTGGTCTCCAACCCTGGCCCTGTGGAGGTACCGGGTTTGTCATCAGTGGTCTCCAACCCTGGTCCTGTATAGATACAGGGTGGTCATCAGTGGTCTCCAACCCTGGTCCTGTATAGATACAGGGAATCTCCAACCCTGGTCCTGTATAGTTACAGGGTGGTCATCAGTGGTCTCCAACCCTGGTCCTGTATAGATACAGGGTGGTCATCAGTAGTCTCCAACCCTGCTCCTGTATAGATACAGGGTGGTCTCCAACCCTGGTCGTGTATAGATACAGGGTGGTCTCCAACCCTGGTCGTGTATAGATACAGGGTGATCTCCAACCCTGGTCGTGTATAGATACAGGGTGGTCTCCAACCCTGGTCGTGTATAGATACAGGGTGGTCTCCAACCCTGGTCGTGTATAGATACAGGGCGGTCTCCAACCCTGGTCGTGTATAGATACAGGGCGGTCTCCAACCCTGGTCGTGTATAGATACAGGGCGGTCTCCAACCCTGGTCGTGTATAGATACAGGGCGGTCTCCAACCCTGGTCGTGTATAGATACAGGGTGGTCTCCAACCCTGGTCGTGAATAGATACAGGGTGGTCTCCAACCCTGGTCGTGTATAGATACAGGGTGGTCTCCAACCCTGGTCGTGTATAGATACAGGGTGGTCTCCAACCCTGGTCGTGTATAGATACAGGGTGGTCTCCAACCCTGGTCGTGTATAGATACAGGGTGGTCTCCAACCCTGGTCGTGTATAGATACAGGGTGGTCTCCAACCCTGGTCGTGTATAGATACAGGGTGGTCTCCAACCCTGGTCGTGTATACATACAGGGTGGTCTCCAACCCTGGTCGTGTATAGATACAGGGTGGTCTCCAACCCTGGTCGTGTATAGATACAGGGTGGTCTCCAACCCTGGTCGTGTATAGAGACAGGGTGGTCATCAGTACTCTCCAACCCTGGTCCTGTATAGCTACAGGGTGGTGTCCAACCCTGGTCGTGTATAGATACAGGGTGGTCTCCAACCCTGGTCGTGTATAGATACAGGGTGGTCTCCAACCCTGGTCGTGTATAGATACAGGGTGGTCTCCAACCCTGGTCGTGTATAGATACAGGGTGGTCTCCAACCCTGGTCGTGTATAGATACAGGGTGGTCTCCAACCCTGGTCGTGTATAGATACAGGGTGGTCTCCAACCCTGGTCGTGTATAGATACAGGGTGGTCTCCAACCCTGGTCGTGTATAGATACAGGGTGGTCTCCAACCCTGGTCGTGTATAGATACAGGGTGGTCTCCAACCCTGGTCGTGTATAGATACAGGGTGGTCTCCAACCCTGGTCGTGTATAGATACAGGGTGGTCTCCAACCCTGGTCGTGTATAGATACAGGGTGGTCTCCAACCCTGGTCGTGTATAGAGACAGGGTGGTCTCCAACCCTGGTCGTGTATAGTACGGTGCTCCAACCCTGGTCCTGTATAGCTACAGGGTGGTGTCCAACCCTGGTCGTGTATAGATACAGGGTGGTCTCCAACCCTGGTCGTGTATAGATACAGGGTGGTCTCCAACCCTGGTCGTGTATAGATACAGGGTGGTCTCCAACCCTGGTCGTGTATAGATACAGGGTGGTCTCCAACCCTGGTCGTGTATAGATACAGGGTGGTCTCCAACCCTGGTCGTGTATAGATACAGGGTGGTCTCCAACCCTGGTCGTGTATAGATACAGGGTGGTCATCAGTACTCTCCAACCCTGGTCCTGTATAGCTACAGGGTGGTCTCCAACCCTGGTCCTGCATAGTTACAGGGTGGTCTCCAACCCTGGTCCTGTATAGATACGGGGTGGTCTCCAACCCTGGTCCTTAATAGTTATGGGGTGGTCTCCAACCCTGGTCCTAGATAGATATAGGGTGGTCTCCAACCCTGGTCCTAGATAGATATAGGGTGGTCTCCAACCCTGGTCCTGCATAGTTACAGGGTGGTCTCCAACCCTGCTCCTGTGGAGATACAGGGTAGTCATCAGTGGTGTCCAACCCTGGTCCTGTATAGCTACAGGGTGGTTTCCAACCCTGGTACTGTATAGTTACAGGGTGGTCTCCAACCCTTGTCATGTATAGATACAGTGTGGTCATCAGGGGTCTCCAAGCCTGGTCCTGTATAGATACAGGGTGGTCATCAGTGGTCTCCATGCCTGGTCCTGTATAGATATAGGGTGGTCATCAGTGGTCTCCAACCATGGTCCTGTATAGATACAGGGTGGTCTCCAACCCTGGTCCTGTGGATATACAGGGTGGTCTCCAACCCTGGTCGTGTATAGATACAGGGTGGTCTCCAACCCTGGTCCTGTATAGATACAGGGTGGTCTCCAACCCTGGTCGTGTATAGATACAGTGTTGTCTCCAACCCTGGTCCTGTATAGATACAGGGTGGTCTCCAACCCTGGTCCTGTATAGTTACAGGGTGGTCTCCAACCCTGGTCCTGTATAGTTACAGGGTGGTCTCCAACCCTGGTCATGTATAGATACAGTGTGGTCATCAGTGTCCCCAAGCCTGGTCCTGTATAGATACAGGGTGGTCATCAGTGGTCTCCAAGCCTGGTCCTGTATAGATATAGGGTGGTCTACAGTGGTCTCCAACCATGGTCCTGTATAGATACAGGGTGGTCTCCAACCATTGTCCTGTATAGATACAGCGTGGTCATCAGTGGTCTCCAACCCTGGTCGTGTATAGATACAGGGTGGTCTCCAACCCTGGTCCTGTATAGTTACAGGGTGGTCTCCAACCATGGTCCTGTGTAGATACAGCGTGGTCATCAGTGGTCTCCAACCCTGGTCGTGTATAGATACAGTGTGGTCTCCAACCCTGGTCGTGTATAGATACAGTGTGGTCTCCAACCCT
Source organism: Oncorhynchus kisutch (assembly GCF_002021735.2). Classification (NCBI taxonomy): domain Eukaryota; kingdom Metazoa; phylum Chordata; class Actinopteri; order Salmoniformes; family Salmonidae; genus Oncorhynchus; species Oncorhynchus kisutch. The sequence goes on along the minus strand of NW_022261985.1, from coordinate 18,097,689 downwards.
GGTCCTGTATAGATACAGGGTGGTCTCCAACCCTGGTCCTGTATAGATACAGGGTGGTCTCCAACCCTGGTCCTGTATAGATACAGGGTGGTCTCCAACCCTGGTCCTGTGGATATACAGGGTGGTCTCCAACCCTGGTCGTGTATAGAAACAGGGTGGTCTCCAACCCTGGTCCTGTATAGATACAGGGTGGTCTCCAACCCTGGTCGTGTATAGATACAGTGTTGTCTCCAACCCTGGTCCTGTATAGATACAGGGTGGTCTCCAACCCTGGTCCTGTATAGTTACAGGGTGGTATCCAACCCTGGTCCTGTATAGTTACAGGGTGGTCTCCAACCCTGGTCCTGTATAGTTACAGGGTGGTCTCCAACCCTGGTCCTGTAAAGTTACAGGGTGGTCTCCAACCCTGGTCCTGTATAGTTACAGGCTGGTCTCCAACCCTGGTCCTGCATAGATATAGGGTGGTCTCCAACCCTGGTCCTGCATAGTTACAGGGTGGTCTCCAACCCTGGTCCTGTGGAGATACAGGGTGGTCATCAGTGGTTTCCAACCCTGGTCCTGTATAGCTACAGGGTGGTTTCCAACCCTGGTCCTATATAGTTACAGTGTGGTCTCCAACCCTGGTCCTGTGGATATACAGGGTGGTCTCCAACCCTGGTCCTGTATAGTTACAGGGTGGTCCGCAACCCTTGTCCTGCATAGATATAGGGTGGTCTCCAACCCTGGTCCTGTATAGTTACGGGGAGGTCTCCAACCCTGGTCCTGCATAGATGTAGGGTGGTCTCCAACCCTGATCCTGCATAGTTACAGGGTGGTCTCCAACCCTGCTCCTGTGGAGATACAGGGTAGTCATCAGTGGTTTCCAATCCTGGTCCTGTATAGCTACAGGGTGGTTTCCAACCCTGGTACTGTATCGTTACAGGGTGGTCTCCAACCCTGGTCATGTATAGATACAGTGTGGTCATCAGGGGTCTCCAAGCCTGGTCCTGTATAGATACAGGGTGGTCATCAGTTGTCTCCATGCCTGGTCCTGTACAGATATAGGGTGGTCATCAGTGGTCTCCAACCATGGTCCTGTATAGATACAGGGTGGTCTCCAACCCTGGTCCTGCATAGTTACAGGGTGGTCTCCAACCCTGGTCCTGTGGAGATACAGGGTGGTCATCAGTGGTTTCCAACCCTGGTCCTGGGGGGTCTCCAACCCTGGTCCTGTATAGTTACAGGGTGGTCTCCAACCCTGGTCATGTATAGATACAGTGTGGTCATCAGTGTCCCCAAGCCTGGTCCTGTATAGATACAGGGTGGTCATCAGTGGTCTCCAAGCCTGGTCCTGTATAGATATAGGGTGGTCTACAGTGGTCTCCAACCATGGTCCTGTATAGATACAGGGTGGTCTCCAACCATTGTCCTGTATAGATACAGCGTGGTCATCAGTGGTCTCCAACCCTGGTCGTGTATAGATACAGGGTGGTCTCCAACCCTGGTCCTGTATAGTTACAGGGTGGTCTCCAACCATGGTCCTGTGTAGATACAGCGTGGTCATCAGTGGTCTCCAACCCTGGTCGTGTATAGATACAGTGTGGTCTCCAACCCTGGTCCTGTATAGATACAGTGTGGTCTCCAACCCTGGTCCTGTATAGATACAGGGTGGTCTCCAACCCTGGTCCTGTATAGATACAGGGTGGTCTCCAACCCTGGTCCTGTATAGATACAGGGTGGTCTCCAACCCTGGTCCTGTATAGATACAGGGTGGTCTCCAACCCTGGTCCTGTGGATATACAGGGTGGTCTCCAACCCTGGTCGTGTATAGATACAGTGTGGTCTCCAACCCTGGTCATGTATAGATACAGTGTGGTCATCAGGGGTCTCCAAGCCTGGTCCTGTATAGATACAGGGTGGTCATCAGTTGTCTCCATGCCTGGTCCTGTACAGATATAGGGTGGTCATCAGTGGTCTCCAACCCTGGTCCTGTGGATATACAGGGTGGTCTCCAACCCTGGTTGTGTATAGATACAGGGTGGTCTCCAACCCTGGTCCTGTATAGTTACAGGGTGGTCTCCAACCCTGGTCCTGTATAGTTACAGGGTGGTCTCCAACCCTGGTCCTGTATAGTTACAGGGTGGTCTCCAACCCCGGTCCTGTATAGTTACATGGTGGTCTCCAACCCTGGTCCTGCATAGATATAGGGTGGTCTCCAACCCTGGTCCTGCATAGATATAGGGTGGTCTCCAACCCTGGTCCTGCATAGATATAGGGTGGTCTCCAACCCTGGTCCTGCATAGATATAGGGTGGTCTCCAACCCTGGTCCTGCATAGTTACAGGGTGGTCTCCAACCCTGGTCCTGTGGAGATACAGGGTGGTCATCAGTGGTTTCCAACCCTGGTCCTGTATAGTTACAGGGTGGTCTCCAACCCTGGTCATGTATAGATACAGTGTGGTCATCAGTGTCTCCAAGCCTGGTCCTGTATAGATACAGGGTGGTCATCAGTGGTCTCCAAGCCTGGTCCTGTATAGATACAGGGTGGTCTCCAACCCTGGTCCTGTATAGATACAGCGTGGTCATCAGCGGTCTCCAACCCTGGTCGTGTATAGACACATGGTGGTCTCCAACCCTGGTCGTGTATAGACACAGGGTGGTCTCCAACCCTGGTCGTGTATAGACACATGGTGGTCTCCAACCCTGGTCGTGTATAGACACAGGGTGGTCTCCAACCCTGGTCGTGTATAGACACAGGGTGGTCTCCAACCCTGGTCGTGTATAGACACAGGGTGGTCTCCAACCCTGGTCGTGTATAGACACAGGGTGGTCTCCAACCCTGGTCGTGTATAGACACAGGGTGGTCTCCAACCCTGGTCGTGTATAGACCCAGGGTGGTCCCCAACCCTGGTCCTGTGCAGGGAGTGCAGGCTTTAGTTCCAGCCCAGCACTAACACCTGATTGCACAAGTCAAGGTGATGATGAGTTGATTTGTTGAATCGTGTGTGTTCAGATATAAATAGATTATGTAGAATATGGTGTCAGGTCTATGTACAGTACCAGTCAGAAGTTCGGACACATTTACTCATTCCAGGGTTTTTCTTTATTTTTAAACCGTTTTTCTACATTGTAGATTAACAGTGAAGACAAAAACCATGAAATAACACATATGGAATCATGTAGTAACCAAACGAGTGTTAAACAAATCAACATATATTTGAGATTCTTCGAAGTAGCCACCCTTTGTCGTGATGACAGCTTTGCACACTCTTGGCATACTCTCAACCAGCTTCATGGGGTAGTCACCTGGAATGCATTTCAATTAACAGGTGTGCCTTCTTAAAAGTTAAGGTGTTTGAGCCAGTCAGTTGTCAAGTTGACAAGGTAGAGGTGGTATACAGTTTAGGATCTAGTTTAGGATCTCACCCTCCTTTTTATTTAGGATTGGTGGAACTACATTCTGGAACTACAGTCTGACAGGGTAAATAGTTGTACTGCAGTAGGCTCCCCCACAGAGTTACAGGAGGCTCCCCCACAGCAAAGTGAAATGACAGTCCATCATTACTTTAAGACATGAAAGTCAGTTAATCCGGAACATTTCAGGAACATTTTCTTCAAGTACAGTGGCAAAATCCATTAAGCGCTATGATGAAACTGGCTCTCATGAGGACCGCCACAGGAAAGAAAGACCCAGAGTTACCTCTGCTGCAGAGGTTAAGTTCATTAGAGTTAACTGGCTCTCATGAGGACCACCACAGGAAAGAAAGACCCAGAGTAACCTCTGCTGCAGAGGTTAAGTTCATTAGAGTTAACTGGCTCTCATGAGGACCGCCACAGGAAAGAAAGACCCAGAGTTACCTCTGCTGCAGAGGTTAAGTTCATTAGAGTTAACTGGCTCTCATGAGGACCACCACAGGAAAGAAAGACCCAGAGTTACCTCTGCTGCAGAGGTTAAGTTCATTAGAGTTAACTGGCTCTCATGAGGACCACCACAGGAAAGAAAGACCCAGAGTTACCTCTGCTGCAGAGGTTAAGTTCATTAGAGTTAACTGGCTCTCATGAGGACCACCACAGGAAAGAAAGACCCAGAGTTACCTCTGCTGCAGAGGTTAAGTTCATTAGAGTTAACTGGCTCTCATGAGGACCACCACAGGAAAGAAAGACCCAGAGTTACCTCTGCTGCAGAGGTTAAGTTCATTAGAGTTAACTGGCTCTCATGAGGACCACCACAGGAAAGAAAGACCCAGAGTTACCTCTGCTGCAGAGGTTAACTGGCTCTCAGATTGCAGTTCGGAGGAGACTGTGATTTGTTTTCTTTTTATTTCACCTTTATTTAACCAGGTAGGCTAGTTGAGAACACCTTTATTTAACCAGGTAGGCTAGTTGAGAACACCTTTATTTAACCAGGTAGGCTAGTTGAGAACACCTTTATTTAACCAGGTAGGCTAGTTGAGAACACCTTTATTTAACCAGGTAGGCTAGTTGAGAACACCTTTATTTAACCAGGTAGGCTAGTTGAGAACACCTTTATTTAACCAGGTAGGCTAGTTGAGAACACCTTTATTTAACCAGGTAGGCTAGTTGAGAACACCTTTATTTAACCAGGTAGGCTAGTTGAGAACAAGTTCTCATTTACAACTGCGACCTCATTTCCAACATGGCTACCACAGCTTTCTGCAGGGATACGCCATCCCATCTGATTTGGGCTTAGTCCCACTATCATTTGTTTTCCACAGGACGATGACTCAAAACACACCTCCAGGCTGTGGAAGGGCTATTTGATCGAAAAGCAGAGTGGTGAGTGCTGCATCAGATGACCTGGGCTCCACAATCACCTGACCTTAACCCAATTCAGATGGTTTGGGATAAGTTGGACCGCAGTGTGAAGGAAAAGCAGCCAACAAGTGCTCAGCGTATGTGGGAACTCCTTCAAGACTGTGGGAAAAGCATTCCAGGTGAAGCTGGTTGAGAGAAGGCCTAAAATGTGCAAAGCTGTCATCATGGCAAAGGGTGGCTACTTTGAAGAATTAAAATATTTAGATTTGAACACTTGTTTTGGTTACTACATGATTCCAGATGTGTTATTTCATAGTTTCGATGTCTTTACCATTATTCTACAATGTAGAAAATATAAAACAGAAAGAAAACCTCTTGAATGAGTCGGTGTCAACATTTGACTGGTACTGTACAACTTCTGCATCTTTCAATAAAGTTGACCTGCTATTCACCCTCCTCAGAACCAGGGAGGGGTGTGTTCATCTCAGAACCAGGGAGGGGTGTGTTCATCTCAGAACCAGGGAGGGGTGTGTTCATCTCAGAACCAGGGAGGGGTGTGTTCATCTCAGAACCAGGGAGGGGTGTGTTCATCTCAGAACCAGGGAGGGGTGTGTTCATCTCAGAACCAGGGAGGGGTGTGTTCATCTCAGAACCAGGGAGGGGTGTGTTCATCTAAGAACCAGGGAGGGGTGTGTTCATCTCAGAACCAGGGAGGGGTGTGTTCATCTCAGAACCAGGGAGGGGTGTGTTCATCTCAGAACCAGGGAGGGGTGTGTTCATCTCAGAACCAGGGAGGGGTGTGTTCATCTCAGAACCAGGGAGGGGTGTGTTCATCTCAGAACCAGGGAGGGGTGTGTTCATCTCAGAACCAGGGAGGGGTGTGTTCATCTCAGAACCAGGGAGGGGTGTGTTCATCTCAGAACCAGGGAGGGGTGTGTTCATCTCAGAACCAGGGAGGGGTGTGTTCATCTCAGAACCAGGGAGGGGTGTGTTCATCTCAGAACCAGGGAGGGGTGTGTTCATCTCTGTTTTAGATTTTTGTTGTTGTTGAATTTAGCTACTTCTGCCCTACTGAACAGTGACTGACCAGTCCCCTGTCTGTCTCCTCTCCTCCAGGGAGGGGGTGTTAGTTACTGACCAGTCCCCTCTCCTCCAGGGAGGGGGTGTTAGTTACTGACCAGTCCCCTCTCCTCCAGGGAGGGGGTGTTAGTTACTGACCAGTCTCCTCTCCTCCAGGGAGGGGGTGTTAGTTACTGACCAGTCCCCTCTCCTCTCCTCCAGGGAGGGGGTGTTAGTTACTGACCAGTCCCCTCTCCTCTCCTCCAGGGAGGGGGTGTTAGTTACTGACCAGTCCCCTCTCCTCTCCTCCAGGGAGGGGGTGTTAGTTACTGACCAGTCCCCTCTCCTCCAGGGAGGGGGTGTTAGTTACTGACCAGTCTCCTCTCCTCCAGGGAGGGGGTGTTAGTTACTGACCAGTCCCCTCTCCCCCAGGGAGGGGGTGTTAGTTACTGACCAGTCCCCTCTCCTCCAGGGAGGGGGTGTTAGTTACTGACCAGTCCCCTCTCCTCCAGGGAGGGGGTGTTAGTTACTGACCAGTCCCCTCTCCTCCAGGGAGGGGGTGTTAGTTACTGACCAGTCCCCTCTCCTCCAGGGAGGGGGTGTTAGTTACTGACCAGTCCCCACTCCTCTCCTCCAGGGAGGGGGTGTTAGTTACTGACCAGTCCCCTCTCCTCTCCTCCAGGGAGGGGGTGTTAGTTACTGACCAGTCCCCTCTCCTCTCCTCCAGGGAGGGGGTGTTAGTTACTGACCAGTCCCCTCTCCTCTCCTCCAGGGAGGGGGTGTTAGTTACTGACCAGTCCCCTCTCCTCTCTTCCAGGGTGGGGGTGTTGGGCTAGCGGCCCCCCAGGATGGCCAAAGTTCTTGTCAGTTCTTCTCAGATGGCCGGAGGAAGGTGGACTATGTTCTGGTGTTCTACCAACGCAAACAGATCTCTGTGAGGGGCAGCGACCGGCTGCACCGTCTCTCCGCCCCTCCACACCCTCCTCATCGCCTCTCTGTCATCTCCAATGGTAGCTCCACCCTCTCCGGCCCTGTGGGGGGTTTGGGATGTGCAGCCGGGCAGCGGAGTGCGGGGGACGGGGAGGTGTGTGTGGACCTGGCGGTGGAGGTGGAATTAGAGGCGGACCCAGCTGAAGGAGAGATGGTGCTGATCAGGGAGGAGTTTGAGGCCAGGCTACTGGAGGCGGGGCTTGAGATGGAGAGAGACACCGAGGTGAGAGACCAACCGTTCTGTGTGTGTGTGTGTGTGTGTGTGTGCGCTCTGTGGTTGCTGGTCTGGTGTTATTTCTGGTGAAATGTATCATTATCGCTGCAGTTTAAAAAAATAACAAAGTAATTAACAAATCAATTTGTAATATTTCACATTGCTCACCTAATGAAAAGTAAGGGGAATTTGACCATAAATATATTTTCACTTGTATTTCTAGTCCATCCACCATGCATGCGGTCTGGAAATATCGTCATTTAGTGTACGTTTGCATCCTAGTTAAAGAAACACACGTCTTTCAAAAAAAAAAAAGTCTCACCATATGAGACTCTGCTCTTCCGCCCTGCTCTTCTAGCCCAGTGATTCTCAGAAAGCAGCAGACGTTTTAACTGACTCTACCTCTCGTGTTGTTCAACCAAGCAGCAGACGTTAACTGACTCTACCTCTCGTGTTGTTCAACCAAGCAGCAGACATTAACTGACTCTACCTCTCGTGTTGTTCAACCAAGCAGCAGACGTTAACTGACTCTACCTCTCGTGTTGTTCAACCAAGCAGCAGACGTTAACTGACTCTACCTCTCGTGTTGTTCAACCAAGCAGCAGACGTTAACTGACTCTACCTCTCGTGTTGTTCAACCAAGCAGCAGACGTTAACTGACTCTACCTCTCGTGTTGTTCAACCAAGCAGCAGACGTTAACTGACTCTACCTCTCGTGTTGTTCAACCAAGCAGCAGACGTTAACTGACTCTACCTCTCGTGTTGTTCAACCAAGCAGCAGACGTTAACTGACTCTACCTCTCGTGTTGTTCAACCAAGCAGCAGACGTTAACTGACTCTACCTCTCGTGTTGTTCAACCAAGCAGCAGACGTTAACTGACTCTACCTCTCGTGTTGTTCAACCAAGCAGCAGACGTTAACTGACTCTACCTCTCGTGTTGTTCAACCAAGCAGCAGACGTTAACTGACTCTACCTCTCGTGTTGTTCAACCAAGCAGCAGACGTTAACTGACTCTACCTCTCGCGTTGTTCAACCCAAAGGTGGGCGTGTAGTCCCAATGATCTTCTGTGACCAATGTTTACTAGAGCCCTGCACGGGCATGTATTTTAACCCCGAATCCTACCCATACCCGCAACGTTCAGGCCCCACCCTACCCAGGCCCAGTTGCGCTGCCTGAAACCCAAAATGAGAAATTACTTATTCCCTTAGTAAAGCCATTAGTTGCTCCACTCTGTGTGTCACCCTCACTCTGCATGCGCTCTGCTCATAGTGGCTCTGTATGGCTCACAGCGTTGTACCAGAACTTCAGTTGCTTGGCAATTTCTCGCATGGAATAACCTTCATTTCTCAGAACAAGAATAGACCGAGTTTCAGAAGAAAGTTCTTTGTTTCCGGACATTTTGAGCCTGTAATCGAACCCACAAATGCTGATGCTCCAAATACTCAACTAGTCTAAAGAAGGCCAGTTTTATTGCTTCTTTAATCAGAACAACAATTTTCAGCTGTGCTAACATAATTGCAAAAGGGTTTTCTAATGATCAATTAGCCTTTTTAAAATGATACACTTGGATTAGCTAACACAACATGCCATTGGAACACAGGAGTGATGGTTGCTGATAATGGGCCTCTGTAGATATTCCATATACATGTTGCTTTGTCATTGTGGTGTATTCTGTGTAGATCGCTGAGAAAAGGATACATCTATTTTATATTCAGCTGTAGGAGCTGGGTTCTACAGTATGAACCCCTGCTGTCTCTGGCTCCACACCCACCCGGCCATCTAGATGTGTATAAGCTAATGATCCATCTGACATTCCTTGTGTAAACTTAAATAGTGTATTACCATATAATGTTTTGTATGTTCTCTATAGTTACTGGTATGTACATGAAAAGTTAGCAGTTAGATTTGGGTCATTTTAGGTGAAAACAAAGGGTTCGATCCTTGAGGATTTATGACATGAAGGTCAGTCAATCCGGATAATTTCAAGAACTTTGAACATTCCTTCAAGTGCAGTCGCAAAAACCATCAAACGCTATGATGAAACTGGCTCTCATGAGGACCACCACAGGAAAGGAAGACCGTGATTTACCTCCGCTACAGAGGATCAGTTCATTAGAGTTACCAGCCTTAGAAATTGCAGCCCAAATAAATGCTTCAGAGTTCAAGTAACAGACACATCTCAACATCAACTGTTCAGAGGAGACTGTGTGAATCAGGCCAACTGCTCAGAGGAGACTGTGTGAATCAGGTCAACTGTTCAGAGGAAACTGTGTGAATCAGGTCAACTGCTCAGAGGAGACTGGGTGAATCAGGTCAACTGTTCAGAGGAGACTGTGTGAATCAGGTCAACTGTTCAGAGGAGACTGTGTGAATCAGGTCAACTGTTCAGAGGAGACTGTGTGAATCAGGCCTTCATGGTCGAATTACTGCAAAGAAACCACTACTAAAGGACACCAATAAGAAGAAGAGACTTTGGCCAAGAAACATGAAATCTGTCCTTTTTTGTCAGAGTCCAAATTTGAGATTTTTGGTTACAACCGCCGTGTCTTTGTGAGACGAAGAGTAGGTGAACGGAGGATCTCCACATGTGTGGTTCCTACCGTGACGCATGGAGGAGGAGGTGTGGGGGTGCTTTGCTGGTGACACTGTGATTTATTTTTTTGAATTCAAGACACACTTAACCAGCATGGCTACCACAGCATTCTGCCGCGATACGTCATCCCATGGGTTTGCGCTTAGTCCGACTATCATTTGTTTTTCAACAGTACAATGACCCCAAACACACCTCCAGGCTGTGGAAGGGCTATTTGACCAAGAAGGAGAGTGATGGAGTGCTGCATCAGATGACCTGGCCTCCACAATCACCCGACCTCAACCCAATTGAGATGGTTTGGGATGAGTTGGACCGCAGAGTGAAAAGCAGCCAACAAATGCTTAGCATATGTGGGAACTCCTTCTATACATTCCAGGTGACGACCTCATGAAGCTGGTTGAGAGAAGGCCAATCGTGTGCAAAGCTGTCAAGGCAAAGGGTGGCTAATTTGAATCTAAAATATATTTTGATTTGTTTATCAATGTGTTATTTCATAGTTTTTATGTGTTCACTATTATTTTGTAATGGATAAATAGTAAAATAAAGAAAAACCCTTGAATGAGTAGGTGTGTCCAAACGGTTGACTGGTACTGTGTGTATATATTTAATACAGAATAGCTAAAGAATAAGTGTTGGTTCCCACCACCTGTCCTCCTGGTATTAAACTATGGTTCCTACCTGTTAGTTACTATCCTCTGTCCTCCTCCTGGTATTAAACTATGGTTCCTACCTGTTGGTTGGTTACTATCCTCTGTCCTCCCCCTGGTATTAAACTATGGTTCCTACCTGTTGGTTACTGTCCTCTCCCCCAGGTCAGGGTCTACGGGCCCAGCTTCACGAGACTCCATGTCCCCTGGCAGGTCCTGAGCAGAGAGGCAGAGTTCCTCAAGATCAAAATCCCCACTAAGAAGGTGAGACCTCCACCACTTTACAGCCGTGTGTGTGTGTGTAATCCTATGGATGGATCCTCCCCTAACACAAACAGGGGGTTAATCTCAGTGTTGCCCTGCACCTTTTTTAAATGTTTTTTTTAACTCATTCGTTGTTGTTGCCTTGTTTATAGTAGTTTAACGGTCTTTAATGTTGCATCAGATCGCCCCTCGGGCTACAGTAGAGCCACATGAAGACACGGTGGGATTATTCTCCTACTTGGATTACATTTGCTGGTACCTGAAACATTATGTGAATCAAACACACTACAGCAGAGACTTGTCTTTTACAATGTAACAACTCACATTGGGGAAAATGGACCAAAGGGGACATACTTCATTGGAACGCCGACTGCGAGCCAGGAGGTCTAATCGCCCAACATCAGTGCCCGACCTCACTAATACTGTTGTGGCTGAATGGAAGCAAGTCCCCACAGCAATGTTCCAACATCTAGTGGAAAGCCTTCCCAGAAGAGTGGAGGCTGTTATAGCAACAATGTTCCAACATCTAGTGGAAAGCCTTCCCAGAATAGTGGAGGCTGTTATAGCAGCAAAGAGGGGACCTACTCCATATTAAATCCCATGATTTTGCATGAGCAGGTGTCCACATACTTTTGGTCAAGTAGTGTATGTGGACACCTGCTCGTTGTGCAGCTCATTCCAAAATGGCACTCCAGCCAAAGCTTAGCATTGCGCATGGTGATCTTAGGCTTGTGTGCGGCTGCTCAGCCATGGAAACCCATTTCACGAAGATCCCGACTGACAGAAATGAATGAAATGGTCTTTTTCCCCCTCATCAATCTACATACGATAATGACGAAACAAAAACAGGTTTGTAGAGTTTTTTTGCACATAAATAAAAAAAAGCTGAAATAACTCACTTGCATTTTCAGACCCCCCCCAGCGATGACAGCCTGGAGTCTTCTTGGGTACAAGCTTGACTCTCCTGTATTTGGAGAGTTTCTCCCATTCCTCTCTTCAGATCAATCAAATGTATTTACATAGCTCTTCTTACATCAGCTGATGTCACAAAGTGCTGCACAGAAACCCAGCATAAATCCCCAAATGGCAAGAAATGCAGGTGTAGAAGCACGGTGGCTAGGAAAAACTCCCTAGAATGGCCGAAACCTGGTTCCTCTCTAGGTTATGAGAGGTGGCCAGTCCTCTTCTTCTTCTGGCTGTGCCGGGTTGAGATTATAACTGAACACGGCCAAGATGTTCATAGATGACCAGCAGGGTCAAATAATAATAATCACAGTGGTTGTAGGTCAGCACCTCAGGAGAAAATGTCAGTTGGCTTTTTATAGCCGGTCATTCAGAGTATCTCTACCGCTCCTACTGTCTCGAGAGAGTTGAAAACACCAGGTCTGGGGCAAGCTCTGTAAGGCTGGATGGAGAGCGTCACGGCACAGCTATATTCAGGTCTCTTCAGAAATGTTTGATCGGGTTCAAAACCGGTCTCAGGCTGGGCCACTCAAGGACAGTCGGAGACTCGTCCCGAAGCCACTCCTGAGTTGTCTTGGATGTGTGCTTAGGGTCATTGTCCTGTTGGAAGGTGAACCTTCGCTCCAGTCAGGTCCTGAGCGCTCTGGTTTTCATCAAGGATCTCTGTACTTTGCTCTGTTCATCTTTGCCTTGATCATGACTAGTCTCCCAATCCCTGCTGCCAAAAAATATCCCCTCAGCATGATGCTGCCACCACCATGCTTCACCGTAGGGATGGTGTCAGGTTTCCTCCAGACGTAACGCTTGGCAATCAGGCCAAGGAGTTAAATCTTGGTTTCATCAGACCAGGGAATCTTGTTTCTCATGGTCTGAGAGTCTTTCTTTAGTTCCCTTTTGGCAAACTCCATGGGGGTGTCATGTGCCTTTTACTGAGGAGTGGCTTCCGTTTGCCCACTCTACCATAAAGTCCTGATTGGTGGAGTGTTGCAGAGATGGTTATCCTTCTGGAAAGTTCTCCCATCTCCACAGAGGACCTGTCAGTGACGATTGATATTTTGGTCACCTCGCTGACCAAGGTCCTTCTTCCACGATTGCTCAGTTTGGCTGGCCGGCCAGCCCTAGGAAGATTCTTGACATTATGGGGTATTCTGTGTAGATTACTGAGTTACATTTATTTATTTAATACATTTTGGAAAAAGGCTGTAACATAACAAAATGTAGGAAAGTCAAGGGGTCTGAAAACTTTCTGAAGGAACTGTATATAGAGGTACTATCACTGCTCCCGTTCCACCTCCCCTGATGTGGAGGTACTGTTACTGCTCCCGTTCCACCTCCCCTGATGTGGAGGTACGGTCACTGCTCCCGTTCCACCTCCCCTGATGTGGAGGTACTGTTACTGCTCCCGTTCCACCTCCCCTGATGTGGAGGTACTGTCACTGCTCCCGTTCCACCTCCCCTGATGTGGAGGTACTGTCACTGCTCCCGTTCCACCTCCCCTGATGGGGAGGTACTGTCACTGCTCCCGTTCCACCTCCCCTGATGGGGAGGTACTGTCACTGTCACTGCTCCCGTTCCACCTCCCCTGGTGTGGAGGTACTGTCACTGCTCCCGTTCCACCTATCTGGGCAGAGCCCTCTCGATCCCTCTACCTGGGCAGGGCCCTCTCCATCCCTCTACCTGGGCAGAGCCCTCTCCATCCCTCTACCTGGGCAGAGCCCTCTCCATCCCTCTACCTGGGCAGAGCCCTCTCCATCCCTCTACCTGGGCAGAGCCCTCTCCATCCCTCTACCTGGGCAGAGCCCTCTCCATCCCTCTACCTGGGCGGAGCCCTCTCCATCCCTCTACCTGGGCGGAGCCCCCTCCATCCCTCTACCTGGGCAGAGCCCTCTCCATCCCTCTACCTGGGCAGAGCCCTCTCCATCCCTCTACCTGGGCAGAGCCCTCTCCATCCCTCTACCTGGGCAGAGCCCTCTCCATCCCTCTACCTGGGCAGAGCCCTCTCCATCCCTCTACCTGGGCAGAGCCCTCTCCATCCCTCTACCTGGGCAGAGCCCTCTCCATCCCTCTACCTGGGCAGAGCCCTCTCCATCCCTCTACCTGGGCAGAGCCCTCTCCATCCCTCTACCTGGGCAGAGCCCTCTCCATCCCTCTACCTGGGCAGAGCCCTCTCCATCCCTCTACCTGGGCAGAGCCCTCTCCATCCCTCTACCTGGGCAGAGCCCTCTCCATCCCTCTACCTGGGCAGAGCCCTCTCCATCCCTCTACCTGGGCAGGGCCCTCTCCATCCCTCTACCTGGGCAGGGCCCTCTCCATCCCTCTACCTGGGCAGGGCCCTCCAGAAGGCCAACACAATAGAGGTTGACTCTTCCCATCTACTCCACCCTGAATTCCAGCCCCTGCCCTCTGGCTGCAGGTACAGACTGACCTGAAGTCTTAAAGAATTCGGGCCAAGTTCTCTTTTATTGCAATTCTGCAACTTACCAAAATGTTGGCGTGATTGCACATTTACATGCAGTCTGTTTTGACTTTACATGAAGTCTGTTTGGACTTTACATGCAGTCTGTTTGGACTTTACATGCAGTCTGTTTTGACTTTACATGCAGTCTGTTTTGACTTTACATGCAGTCTGTTTTGACTTTACATGCAGTCTGTTTTGACTTTACATGCAGTCTGTTTTGACTTTACATGCAGTCTGTTTTGACTTTACATGCAGTCTGTTTTGACTTTACATGCAGTCTGTTTTGACTTTACATGCAGTCTGTTTGACTTTACATGCAGTCTGTTTTGACTTTACATGGAGTCTGTTTGACTTTACATGCAGTCTGTTTTGACTTTACATGCAGTCTGTTTTGACTTTACATGCAGTCTGTTTTGACTTTACATGCAGTCTGTTTTGACTTTACATGCAGTCTGTTTTGACTTTACATGCAGTCTGTTTTGACTTTACATGCAGTCTGTTTTGACTTTACATGGAGTCTGTTTTGACTTTACATGGAGTCTGTTTTGACTTTACATGGAGTCTGTTTGGACTTTACTTACATGCAGTCTGTTTGGACTTTACTTACATGCAGTCTGTTTGGACTTTACTTACATGCAGTCTGTTTGGACTTTACTTACATGCAGTCTGTTTGGACTTTACTTACATGCAGTCTGTTTGGACTTTACATGCAGTCTGTTTTGACTTTACATGCAGTCTGTTTTGACTTTACATGCAGTCTGTTTGGACTTTACTTACATGCAGTCTGTTTTGACTTTACATGGAGGCTGTTTGACTTTACATGCAGTCTGTTTTGACTTTACATGGAGTCTGTTTTGACTTTACATGCAGTCTGTTTGGACTTTACTTACATGCAGTCTGTTTGAACTTTACTTACATGCAGTCTGTTTTGACTTTACATGCAGTCTGTTTTGACTTTACATGCAGTCTGTTTTGACTTTACATGCAGTCTGTTTTGACTTTACATGCAGTCTGTTTTGACTTTACATACATGCAGTCTGTTTGGACTTTACTTACATGCAGTCTGTTTGGACTTTACTTACATGCAGTCTGTTTGGACTTTACTTACATGCAGTCTGTTTGGACTTTACTTACATGCAGTCTGTTTGGACTTTACTTACATGCAGTCTGTTTGGACTTTACTTACATGCAGTCTGTTTGGACTTTACTTACATGCAGTCTGTTTGGACTTTACTTACATGCAGTCTGTTTGGACTTTACTTACATGCAGTCTGTTTGGACTTTACTTACATGCAGTCTGTTTGGACTTTACTTACATGCAGTCTGTTTGGACTTTACATGGAGTCTGTTTGGACTTTACATGGAGTCTGTTTGGACTTTACATGGAGTCTGTTTTGACTTTACATGCAGTCTGTTTGGACTTTACATGCAGTCTGTTTGGACTTTACATGGAGGCTGTTTGGACTTTACATGGAGGCTGTTTGGACTTTACATGGAGTCTGTTTGGACTTTACATGCAGTCTGTTTTGACTTTACATGCAGTCTGTTTTGACTTTACATGCAGTCTGTTTTGACTTTACATGCAGTCTGTTTTGACTTTACATGCAGTCTGTTTTGACTTTACATGCAGTCTGTTTGGACTTTACATGCAGTCTGTTTGGACTTTACTTACATGCAGTCTGTTTGGACTTTACTTACATGCAGTCTGTTTGGACTTTACTTACATGCAGTCTGTTTGGACTT
Organism: Oncorhynchus kisutch; assembly: GCF_002021735.2. Taxonomy (NCBI): domain Eukaryota; kingdom Metazoa; phylum Chordata; class Actinopteri; order Salmoniformes; family Salmonidae; genus Oncorhynchus; species Oncorhynchus kisutch. The sequence continues at coordinate 18,082,002 of NW_022261985.1, read as the reverse complement.
TACATGGAGGCTGTTTGACTTTACATGGAGGCTGTTTGACTTTACATGGAGGCTGTTTGACTTTACATGCAGTCTGTTTGGACTTTACATGGAGTCTGTTTGGACTTTACATGGAGGCTGTTTGACTTTACATGCAGTCTGTTTGGACTTTACATGGAGTCTGTTTGGACTTTACATGGAGTCTGTTTGACTTTACATGCAGTCTGTTTGGACTTTACATGGAGGCTGTTTTGACTTTTTTCTAAATATCCTCTGCTATTTGCTGTTTTTATTTTGTTTTTATGACTACTGCACAATGAGTGGCCTCTGAGGACATGACATTTTTCTGAATCCCCAGCCCCTGCTGCAGTGGGAGGGAGACCCTGTATATGAGCCACAGCAGGTGCCTCTATTAATCTGTCTGTGTCTCTGTCTGTCTAGAGCTATGATCTGAAGCAGGAGAATGGGTTCAGTGCCAGCCTCAGTGAGTTCTGGAGGAAGGTGAACCAGCCGTTCCAACCCAACATCCCCCAGCTAGGCCACAGCACCACCAAGCAGCTCTCACACTGCTTCTCCAGGGACAAACTACACTTGTAAGATGCACCCACACCACACCACACCCCACACCAAGCCCCACGCCACGCCCTACGTCACGCCACGCCCCACGCTATGCCCCATGCACCACACCACGCCCCACACCAAGCCCCACACACGTCCTCACACACACGCTGACAACAGCTGGTCTGTATATGGAGTCACCATCTGAGTTTCCCTGAGTTGAGACCTGTTCTTTGTTCTCTACAGATTTAACATCACCTCTAAAGACACGTTCTTTGACAACGCAACACGCAGTCGAATAGTGAGTCTGTCATTCAGGATGTTTCTCTGTTTTATATGAATGTAAAGAATCAATGGGAATATGGTTTCAGCTCTCTGTTTCTCTCTGACACAATATTCTGTGTGACCTAACCCCCTCAGGTGTACGAGATCCTGAGACGCACTGCCTGCACACGCACCAGCCAATCCATGGGTGAGTGACATCTAACCCCTGATTTGCCCAAAGTTGACCTTCTCCATGGTTCCTCAGTACAGGTCCAGACATGGTTACAGTGAGTGATTGGTGTTCTCCATGGTTCCTCAGTACAGGTCCATACAGGGGTACAGTGAGTGATTGGTGTTCTCCATTGTTCCTCAGTACAGGTCCACACAGGGGTACAGTGAGTGATTGGTGTTATCCATGGTTCCTTCTCCATTGTTCCTCAGTACAGGTCCATACAGGGGAACAGTGAGTGATTGGTGTTCTCCATGGTTCCTCAGTACAGGTCCATACAGGGGAACAGTGAGTGATTGGTGTAATCCATGGTTCCTCAGTACAGGTCCACACAGGGGTACAGTGAGTGATTGGTGTTCTCCACCATACCCTGTCCAATAAATAACACGCTACCCTGTCCAATAAATAACACGCTACCCTGTCCAATAAATAACACGCTACCCTGTCCAATAAATAACACGCTACCCTGTCCAATAAATAACACGCTACCCTGTCCAATAAATAACACGCTACCCTGTCCAATAAATAACACGCTCCCCTGTCCAATAAATAACATGCTCCCCTGTCCAATAAATAACACGCTCCCCTGTCCAATAAATAACACGCTCCCCTGTCCAATAAATAACACGCTCCCCTGTCCAATAAATAACACGCTACCCTGTCCAATAAATAACACGCTACCCTGTCCAATAAATGACACGCTACCCTCCCCTGTCCAATAAATGACACTCTACCCTGTCCAATAAATAACACGCTACCCTGTCCAATAAATAACACGCTACCCTGTCCAATAAATAACACGCTACCCTGTCCAATAAATAACACGCTACCCTGTCCAATAAATAACACGCTACCCTGTCCAATAAATAACACTCTACCCTCCCCTGTCCAATAAATAACACGCTACCCTGTCCAATAAATAACACTCTACCCTGTCCAATAAATAACACTCTACCCTGTCCAATAAATAACACGCTACCCTGTCCAATAAATAACACGCTACCCTCCCCTGTCCAATAAATAACACGCTACCCTGTCCAATAAATAACACGCTACCCTGTCCAATAAATGACACGCTACCCTCCCCTGTCCAATAAATGACACGCTACCCTCCCCTGTCCAATAAATGACACGCTACCCTCCCCTGTCCAATAAATAACACGCTACCCTCCCCTGTCCAATAAATAACATGCTACCCTCCCCTGTCCAATAAATAACACGCTACCCTCCCCTGTCCAATAAATGACACGCTACCCTGTCCAATAAATGACACGCTACCCTGTCCAATAAATAACACGCTACCCTGTCCAATAAATAACACGCTACCCTGTCCAATAAATAACACGCTACCCTGTCCAATAAATAACACGCTACCCTGTCCAATAAATGACACGCTACCCTGTCCAATAAATGACACGCTACCCTGTCCAATAAATGACACGCTACCCTGTCCAATAAATGACACGCTACCCTGTCCAATAAATGACACGCTACCCTGTCCAATAAATGACACGCTACCCTGTCCAATAAATGACACGCTACCCTGTCCAATAAATGACACGCTACCCTGTCCCAATAAATGACACGCTACCCTGTCCAATAAATGACACGCTACCCTGTCCAATAAATGACACGCTACCAGTCCAATAAATGACACGCTACCCTGTCCAATAAATGACACGCTACCCTGTCCAATAAATGACACGCTACCCTGTCCCATAAATGACACGCTACCCTGTCCAATAAATGACACGCTACCCTGTCCAATAAATGACACGCTACCCTGTCCAATAATGACACGCTACCCTGTCCATAAATGACACGCTACCCTGTCCAATAAATGCACGCTACCCTGTCCAAAATGACACGCTACCCCTGTCCAATAAATGACACGCTACCCTCCCTGTCCAATAAATGACACGCTACCCTCCCCGGTCCAATAAATGACACGCTACCCTGTCCAATAAATAACACGCTACCCTGTCCAATAAATAACAAGCTACCCTCCCCTGTCCAATAAATAACACGCTACCCTGTCCAATAAATAACACGCTACCCTGTCCAATAAATAACACGCTACCCTGTCCAATAAATAACACGCTACCCTGTCCAATAAATAACACGCTACCCTGTCCAATAAATAACACGCTACCCTGTCCAATAAATAACACGCTACCCTGTCCAATAAATAACACGCTACCCTCCCCTGTCCAATAAATAACACGCTACCCTCCCCTGTCCAATAAATATCACGCTACCCTGTCCAATAAATAACACGCTACCCTCCCCTGTCCAATAAATAACACGCTACCCTCCCCTGTCCAATAAATAACACGCTACCCTCCCCTGTCCAATAAATAACACGCTACCCTGTCCAATAAATAACACGCTACCCTGTCCAATAAATAACACGCTACCCTCCCCTGTCCAATAAATAACACGCTACCCTGTCCAATAAATAACACGCTACCCTGTCCAATAAATAACACGCTACCCTCCCCTGTCCAATAAATAACACGCTACCCTGTCCAATAAATAACACGCTACCCTCCTCCCAAAGCTAAATGTTGATCTGTCCTTATCAGCATTAGTTTGCGGTTGTTTTCTACATGTAAAACTAGATGGCTAGCTAGATGAATAGAATTCATGTATTGCCAGATGATAATTATAAAGTAAAACGTTAACTACATAAAGCAATCTTGTTTCGTCTGTATTGGTAAAAGGAAATGTTAATGCAGGAACGTTAGCACAGAGTGCTTCTCAAATGGACCATTTTATGCACGGTATTATACATATTAGGACACACCCTCTGTTTTTCTCTCTTCGCCTGAGCCTCTCTCCCTCTCCTCCTCTCTTCCCAGTTCCCTTTATCGTCCTTTCTCTCTCTTCGCCTGAGCCTCTCTCTCTCCCCCCTCTTCCCAGTTCCCTTTTGTCCTCTCCTCCTCTCTTCCCAGTTCCCTTTATCGTCCCTCATCTCCTGAAGTGTGTTGTGGGGTCAGGCTGAGATTGAAGCAGAGGCATGTGGGAGTTGTGGTCCCTGTAGCTGTGCTGTGATTGGCTCGTTGGTGAAGCTAATCACTGTGATGTTTCTGGCTTTGTAGTGGTCTTGTTAATTAGTTCATGAGGTAATGAATCAATTAGTTGTTGTTCCCAGCTGTTCCCACTGAGCTTCCCACTGTTCCTGCCCTCTCCTCTCCTGCCCTCTCCTCTCCTGCCCTCTCCTCTCCTGCCCTCTCCTCTCCTGCCCTCTCCTCTCCTGCCCGCTCCTCTCTTGCCCGCTCCTCTCATTTCCTGCCCTCTCATTTCCTGCCCTCTCATTTCCTGCCCTCTCCTCTCCTGCCCTCTCCTCTCCTGCCCTCTCCTCTCCTGCCCGCTCCTCTCCTGCCCGCTCCTCTCCTGCCCGCTCCTCTCCTGCCCTCTCCTCTCCTGCCCTCTCCTCTCCTGCCCGCTCCTCTCATTTCCTGCCCTCTCCTCTCTTGCCCGCTCTTCTCAATTCCTGCCCTCTCATTTCCTGCCCTCTCCTCTCCTGCCCTCTCCTCTCTTGCCCCCACCCAGCCACTTCTCTCCTCTCTGAATGGGAAAGCTGATACAGATCACTGAAGCATCTCTCACTAATATTAGATGAGTTTGTTGATACATTGAGTAACCGACACCTCTCCCTCTTTCTCTCTCAGGCATCACCACATTAATAGCTAAAGGTGTCTATGATTCAGCCTTCCCTCTCCATGATGTAAGTTCCTGTCCTTCCAGCTGCACATACAGTATTTGTGATGATGTTACTGTTAACCTCGTGATAATGTTGCTATTGGTAACGCAAACTGTAATACACTGTGAGCTTTCTAATTGTGATGTGATTGGTCTGTCTGACTCCTCCCCTCTCTGCAGGGGGATTATAAGGTTGTGGGTCACTCTGAGAGGAATGACAGACAGGTAACTACTGCTCTACTATACTATAATATACTGTTGCTACAACCAAGATTGTTTGTTACAATGGGAAACCACACACTGAATGAAGGAATAAATAAACACTCACAACAATAATCAGATGAGGCATGACAGTCAGTAAATTAGGTGTCAACTGCCAAAACCACAACGAAATGACCAAAGGTCTGCATGGAGAGGGGAATCTCTTGCTGAATGGGGAAACGACCAAAGGTCTGCATGGAGAGGGGAATCTCTTGCTGAATGGGGAAACGACCAAAGGTCTGCATGGAGAGGGGAATCTCTTGCTGAATGGGGAAATGACCAAAGGTCTGCATGGAGAGGGGAATCTCTTGCTGAATGGGGAAATGACCAAAGGTCTGCATGGAGAGGGGAATCTCTTGCTGAATGGGGAAACGACCAAAGGTCTGCATGGAGAGGGGAATCTCTTGCTGAATGGGGAAACGACCAAAGGTCTGCATGGAGAGGGGAATCTCTTGCTGAATGGGGAAACGACCAAAGGTCTGCATGGAGAGGGGAATCTCTTGCTGAATGGGGAAACGACCAAAGGTCTGCATGGAGAGAGAAATCTCTTGCTGAATGGGGAAATGACCAAAGGTCTGCATGGAGAGGGGAATCTCTTGCTGAATGGGGAAACGACCAAAGGTCTGCATGGAGAGGGGAATCTCTTGCTGAATGGGGAACGACCAAAGGTCTGCATGGAGAGGGGAATCTCTTGCTGAATGGGGAAACGACCAAAGGTCTGCATGGAGAGAGGAATCTCTTGCTGAATGGGGAAACGACCAAAGGTCTGCATGGAGAGGGGAATCTCTTGCTGAATGGGGAAACGACCAAAGGTCTGCATGGAGAGGGGAATCTCTTGCTGAATGGGGAAACGACCAAAGGTCTGCATGGAGAGGGGAATCTCTTGCTGAATGGGGAAACGACCAAAGGTCTGCATGGAGAGAGGAATCTCTTGCTGAATGGGGAAACGACCAAAGGTCTGCATGGAGAGGGGAATCTCTTGCTGAATGGGGAAACGACCAAAGGTCTGCATGGAGAGAGGAATCTCTTGCTGAATGGGGAAACGACCAAAGGTCTGCATGGAGAGGGGAATCTCTTGCTGAATGGGGAAACGACCAAAGGTCTGCATGGAGAGGGGAATCTCTTGCTGAATGGGGAAACGACCAAAGGTCTGCATGGAGAGGGGAATCTCTTGCTGAATGGGGAAACGACCAAAGGTCTGCATGGAGAGAGGAATCTCTTGCTGAATGGGGAAACGACCAAAGGTCTGCATGGAGAGAGGAATCTCTTGCTGAATGGGGAAATGACCAAAGGTCTGCATGGAGAGGGGAATCTCTTGCTGAATGGGGAAACGACCAAAGGTCTGCATGGAGAGGGGAATCTCTTGCTGAATGGGGAAACAGTGGCTTTATGCCACAGCTGAGCTGTCACAGGTATACCCCATCAGCCATGACGACCCTCCCAGCTCCGCCCACCTCTCCTACTCCGCCCATCAATCTCCTGCAGGAAGTAAGCGCAGCAAAACCCAGTAGACAGAGCAGGGAGGTGCCGTAACACTGTACTCTACTACAGTGCTTCCCAAACTGGGGGTTGGGACCCACTTGTGGGTCCAGGTGGGTCACAGGATTTAGCTTTAAAACTGCAACATTTTCTCTCTGCTGCCGATATGTTTTTTTTTCACACTCAACCCTTACGTTGGGTCACGATAACACACCTCAATTGGTGGGCCATGAAGTAAAAACGTTTGGGAAATCCTGATGACTGTACTATACTCTACTCTGATGTCTGGACTCTACTCTGATGTCTGGACTCTACTCTGATGACTGTACTCTACTCTGATGACTGTACTGTACTCTACTCTGATGACTGTACTGTACTCTACTCTGATGACTGTACTGTACTCTACTCTGATGTCTGGACTGTACTCTACTCTGACTGTATTGTACTCTACTCTGATGACTGGACTGTACTCTACTCTGATGACTGGACTGTACTCTACTCTGATGTCTGTACTGTACTCTACTCTGATGCCTGGACTGTGCTCTACTCTGATGTCTGGACTGTGCTCTACTCTGATGTCTGGACTGTGCTCTACTCTGATGTCTGGACTGTGCTCTACTCTGATGTCTGGACTGTACTCTACTCTGATGACTGGACTGTACTCTACTCTGATGTCTGGACTGTACTCTACTCTGATGTCTGGACTGTACTCTGATGTCTGGACTCTACTCTGATGTCTGGACTGTACTCTACTCTGATGTCTGTACTGTACTCTACTCTGATGACTGTACTGTACTCTACTCTGATGACTGTACTGTACTCTACTCTGATGACTGTACTCTACTCTGATGTCTGGACTGTACTCTACTCTGATGTCTGGACTGTACTCTACTCTACTCTGATGTCTGTACTCTACTCTACTCTGATGTCTGTACTGTACTCTACTCTGATGTCTGTACTGAACTCTACTCTACTCTGATGACTGTACTCTACTCTACTCTGATGTCTGTACTCTACTCTACTCTGATGTCTGTACTGTACTCTACTCTGATGTCTGTACTGAACTCTACTCTGATGTCTGTACTGAACTCTACTCTGATGCCTGGACTGTGAAATCCTGATGACTGTACTATACTCTACTCTGATGTCTGGACTCTACTCTGATGTCTGGACTCTACTCTGATGACTGAACTCTACTCTGATGTCTGGACTGAACTCTACTCTGATGACTGTACTGAACTCCACTCTGATGACTGTACTGAACTCCACTCTGATGACTGTACTGAACTCTACTCTGATGACTGTACTGTACTCTACTCTGATGTCTGGACTGTACTCTACTCTGATGACTGGACTGAACTCTACTCTGATGACTGTACTGAACTCTACTCTGATGACTGTACTGAACTCTACTCTGATGACTGTACTGAACTCCACTCTGATGACTGTACTGAACTCTACTCTGATGACTGTACTGAACTCTACTCTGATGACTGGACTGTGCTCTACTCTGATGACTGGACTGAACTCTACTCTGATGACTGGACTGTGCTCTACTCTGATGACTGGACTGAACTCTACTCTGATGACTGGACTGAACTCCACTCTGATGACTGTACTGAACTCTACTCTGATGACTGTACTGAACTCTACTCTGATGACTGGACTGAACTCTACTCTGATGACTGGACTGAACTCTACTCTGATGACTGGACTATACTCTACTCTGATGACTGGACTCTACTCTGATGACTGTACTGAACTCTACTCTGATGTCTGTACTGAACTCTACTCTGATGTCTGGACTCTACTCTGATGACTGAACTCTACTCTGATGACTGTACTGTACTCTACTCTGATGACTGTACTGAACTCTACTCTGATGACTGTACTGAACTCTACTCTGATGACTGTACTGAACTCTACTCTGATGACTGGACTGAACTCTACTCTGATGACTGGACTGAACTCTACTCTGATGACTGGACTATACTCTACTCTGATGACTGGACTCTACTCTGATGACTGTACTGAACTCTACTCTGATGTCTGTACTGAACTCTACTCTGATGTCTGGACTCTACTCTGATGACTGGACTCTACTCTGATGACTGTACTGTACTCTACTCTGATGACTGTACTGAACTCTACTCTGATGACTGTACTGAACTCTACTCTGATGACTGTACTGAACTCTACTCTGATGACTGTACTGAACTCTACTCTGATGACTGTACTGAACTCTACTCTGATGACTGTACTGAACTCTACTCTGATGACTGTACTGAACTCTACTCTGATGACTGTACTGAACTCTACTCTGATGACTGTACTGAACTCTACTCTGATGACTGGACTGAACTCTACTCTGATGACTGGACTGAACTCTACTCTGATGACTGGACTGAACTCTACTCTGATGACTGAACTCTACTCTGATGACTGTACTGAACTCTACTCTGATGACTGTACTGAACTCTACTCTGATGACTGTACTGAACTCCACTCTGATGACTGTACTGAACTCTACTCTGATGACTGTACTGAACTCTACTCTGATGACTGGACTGTACTCTACTCTGATGACTGTACTGAACTCTACTCTGATGACTGTACTGAACTCCACTCTGATGACTGTACTGAACTCTACTCTGATGACTGTACTGAACTCCACTCTGATGACTGTACTGAACTCTACTCTGATGACTGTACTGAACTCTACTCTGATGACTGTACTGAACTCTACTCTGATGACTGTACTGAACTCTACTCTGATGACTGTACTGAACTCTACTCTGATGACTGTACTCCACTCTGATGACTGTACTGAACTCTACTCTGATGACTGTACTGAACTCTACTCTGATGACTGTACTGAACTCTACTCTGATGACTGTACTGAACTCTACTCTGATGTCTGGACTCTACTCTGATGTCTGGACTGAACTCTACTCTGATGACTGTACTGAACTCTACTCTGATGACTGTACTGAACTCTACTCTGATGTCTGTACTGAACTCTACTCTGATGACTGTACTGAACTCTACTCTGATGTCTGGACTGTACTCTACTCTGATGACTGTACTGAACTCTACTCTGATGTCTGTACTGAACTCTACTCTGATGACTGTACTGAACTCTACTCTGATGTCTGGACTGAACTCTACTCTGATGTCTGTACTGAACTCTACTCTGATGACTGTACTGAACTCTACTCTGATGACTGTACTGAACTCTACTCTGATGTCTGTACTGAACTCTACTCTGATGACTGTACTGAACTCTACTCTGATGTCTGGACTGTACTCTACTCTGATGACTGGACTGTACTCTACTCTGATGACTGTACTGAACTCTACTCTGATGTCTGGACTGAACTCTACTCTGATGTCTGGACTGAACTCTACTCTGATGTCTGTACTGAACTCTACTCTGATGACTGTACTGAACTCTACTCTGATGTCTGTACTGAACTCTACTCTGATGACTGTACTGAACTCTACTCTGATGTCTGGACTGAACTCTACTCTGATGACTGTACTGAACTCTACTCTGATGACTGTACTGAACTCTACTCTGATGTCTGGACTGAACTCTACTCTGATGACTGTACTGAACTCTACTCTGATGTCTGGACTGAACTCTACTCTGATGACTGTACTGAACTCTACTCTGATGACTGGACTGAACTCTACTCTGATGACTGGACTCTACTCTGATGACTGAACTCTACTCTGATGACTGTACTGAACTCTACTCTGATGACTGAACTCTACTCTGATGACTGTACTGAACTCTACTCTGATGACTGTACTGAACTCTACTCTGATGACTGAACTCTACTCTGATGACTGTACTGAACTCTACTCTGATGACTGGACTGAACTCTACTCTGATGACTGGACTGAACTCTACTCTGATGACTGAACTCTACTCTGATGACTGTACTATACTCTACTCTGATGACTGTACTGAACTCTACTCTGATGACTGGACTGAACTCTACTCTGATGACTGTACTATACTCTACTCTGATGACTGTACTGAACTCTACTCTGATGACTGAACTCTACTCTGATGACTGTACTGAACTCTACTCTGATGACTGGACTGAACTCTACTCTGATGACTGGACTGAACTCTACTCTGATGACTGAACTCTACTCTGATGACTGTACTGAACTCTACTCTGATGACTGAACTCTACTCTGATGACTGAACTGTACTCTACTCTGATGACTGTACTGTACTCTACTCTGATGACTGGACTGAACTCTACTCTGATGACTGGACTGAACTCTACTCTGATGTCTGTACTGAACTCTACTCTGATGACTGTACTGAACTCTACTCTGATGTCTGGACTGTACTCTACTCTGATGACTGTACTGTACTCTACTCTGATGACTGTACTGAACTCTACTCTGATGACTGTACTGAACTCCACTCTGATGACTGTACTGTACTCTACTCTGATGACTGTACTGAACTCTACTCTGATGACTGTACTCTACTCTGATGACTGTACTCTACTCTGATGACTGTGCTCTACTCTGATGTCTGGACTGAACTCTACTCTGATGACTGTACTGTACTCTACTCTGATGACTGTACTGAACTCTACTCTGATGACTGTACTCTACTCTGATGACTGTACTCTACTCTGATGACTGTGCTCTACTCTGATGACTGTACTGAACTCTACTCTGATGACTGGACTCTACTCTGATGACTGTACTGAACTCTACTCTGATGACTGTACTGAACTCTACTCTGATGACTGTACTCTACTCTGATGACTGTACTGAACTCTACTCTGATGACTGTACTCTACTCTGATGACTGTACTGAACTCTACTCTGATGACTGTACTGTACTCTACTCTGATGACTGTACTCTACTCTGATGACTGTACTGAACTCTACTCTGATGACTGTACTGAACTCTACTCTGATGACTGTACTGAACTCTACTCTGATGACTGGACTGAACTCTACTCTGATGACTGGACTGAACTCTACTCTGATGACTGTACTGAACTCTACTCTGATGACTGTACTCTACTCTGATGACTGTACTCTACTCTGATGACTGTACTGAACTCTACTCTGATGACTGGACTGAACTCTACTCTGATGACTGTACTGAACTCTACTCTGATGACTGTACTCTACTCTGATGACTGTACTCTACTCTGATGACTGTACTCTACTCTGATGACTGTACTGAACTCTACTCTGATGACTGGACTGTACTCTACTCTGATGACTGTACTCTACTCTGATGACTGTACTCTACTCTGATGACTGTACTCTACTCTGATGACTGGACTGAACTCTACTCTGATGACTGGACTGAACTCTACTCTGATGACTGTACTGTACTCTACTCTGATGACTGTACTCTACTCTGATGACTGTACTCTACTCTGATGACTGTACTCTACTCTGATGACTGGACTGTACTCTACTCTGATGACTGTACTCTACTCTGATGACTGAACTCTACTCTGATGACTGTACTCTACTCTGATGACTGGACTGAACTCTACTCTGATGACTGTACTGAACTCTACTCTCTGTTCTGTCTAAGCTGCTGCATGATGAGTGGGCCAGATATGGAGCCTTCTACAAATACCAACCTGTGGACCTCATCAGGTATCAACATTACATGATTACTACATGACATTATCATTGGGTGTCGGCATTACTACATTAATACCACATTACCAACAATACTATGTTATAACAACATGACATTATCAGATGCCCACATTACCACAACTATATTACATTATTACCCGGTACCAACAATACAACATTATTATTTCATAACATTATCACCAGGTGCCTACATTATTGTTACATCATCAGGTACCTACATTATTATTGCATTATCATTGGGTACCTGCATTATCATTACATCATTAGTTACATACATCATTATTACATTATCAGGTACCTACATTACTATATTATTACTGCATTACAATATCATCAGGTACCAGCATTACTACAATGTTACCATATTACTATGTTATTACTACATATATCAGATACTAACATTACTATGCTATTATTACATTACCATCAGGTATCAACATTACATTATTACTGCATTACATTATCAGATACAAACATTACCATGCTATTACTACATTACATTATCATTGCATTACATTATCAGATACCAACATTACTATGCTATTATTACATTACATTACCATCAGGTATCAACATTACATTATTACTGCATTACATTATCAGATACCAACATTACTATGCTATTACTACATTATCAGGTATAATCATTGCATTGTTACTGCATTACATTATCAGGTACCAATACTATTATTACTACATAGATCATTAGATACCATTATTACTGCATTACATTATCAGATACCAACATTACTATGCTATTACTACATTATCATCAGGTATAATCATTGCATTATTACTGCATTACATTATCAGGTACCAATACTACTATTACTACATAGATCATTAGATACCATTGTTACTGCATTACATTATCATTGCATTACATTATCAGATACCAACATTACTATGCTATTACTACATTATCATCAGGTATAATCATTGCATTGTTACTGCATTACATTATCAGGTACCAATACTATTATTACTACATAGACCATTAGATACCATTATTACTGCATTACATTATCAGATACCAACATTACTATGCTATTACTACATTATCATCAGGTATAATCATTGCATTATTACTGCATTACATTATCAGGTACCAATACTACTATTACTACATAGATCATTAGATACCATTGTTACTGCATTACATTATCATTGCATTACATTATCAGATACCAACATTACTATGCTATTACTACATTATCATCAGGTATAATCATTGCATTGTTACTGCATTACATTATCAGGTACCAATACTATTATTACTACATAGATCATTAGATACCATTATTACTGCATTACATTATCATATTTTTTTACAGAGCAATTTACAGGAACAATTAGGGTTAAGTGCCTTGCTCATGGGCACATTGATTACAATTAAAATAATTCTCGCCTGGTCGCCTCAGGGCTTCAAACCAGCGACCTTTCGGTTACTTGCCCAACGCTCTTAATCGCTAGGCTACCTGCTTCCCCCTCATTAGTTACCAACATTAGTAGATTATTACTACATTATCATCGCTCATTATTACTAGTGAACGCAAACCCTAACAGCAGCCTCATCAGGTATCAGCACCAGTCTCTAATAGTACATTACAATGCTGCATTATATTAAGGATCACACATCTGACTGCTGATGACCTCTGACTTACAGGAAGTACTTTGGGGAGAAGATTGGTCTGTACTTCGCCTGGCTGGGCGTCTACACTCAGCTGCTCATACCAGCCTCTATGGTTGGGATTATCGTCTTCTGCTACGGCTGTTACACTGTGGATATGGACGTACCCAGGTACACACACACACACTCCAGCTACATGTCAGGTACACACACACACTCCAGCTACATGTCAGGTACACACGCACACTCCAGCTACATGTCAGGTACACACGCACACTCCAGCTACATGTCAGGTACACACACACACAGACCAGCTACATGTCAGGTACACACACACACACACAGGTCAGGTACACACACACACACACAGACCAGCTACATGTCAGGTACACACACACACAGACCAGCTACATGTCAGGTACACACACACACACACACACACACACAGGTCAGGTACACACACACACACACACACACACACAGACCAGCTACATGTCAGGTACACACACACACACACACAGACCAGCTACATGTCAGGTACACACACACACACACAGACCAGCTACATGTCAGGTACACACACACACACACAGACCAGCTACATGTCAGGTACACACACACACACACAGACCAGCTACATGTCAGGTACACACACACACACACACACACACAGACCAGCTACATGTCAGGTACACACACACACACACACACACACCACACACAGACCAGCTACATGTCAGGTACACACACACACAGACCAGCTACATGTCAGGTACACACACACACAGACCAGCTACATGTCAGGTACACACACACACAGACCAGCTACATGTCAGGTACACACACACACAGACCAGCTACATGTCAGGTACACACACACACAGACCAGCTACATGTCAGGTACACACACACACAGACCAGCTACATGTCAGGTACACACACACACAGACCAGCTACATGTCAGGTACACACACACACAGACCAGCTACATGTCAGGTACACACACACACAGACCAGCTACATGTCAGGTACACACACACACAGACCAGCTACATGTCAGGTACACACACACACAGACCAGCTACATGTCAGGTACACACACACACACACAGACCAGCTACATGTCAGGTACACACACACACACACAGACCAGCTACATGTCAGGTACACACACACACACACACAGACCAGCTACATGTCAGGTACACACACACACACACACAGACCAGCTACATGTCAGGTACACACACACACACACACACACACACAGACCAGCTACATGTCAGGTACACACACACACACACACACACACACACACAGACCAGCTACATGTCAGGTACACACACACACACACACACACACACACACACAGACCAGCTACATGTCAGGTACACACACACACACACACACACACACACACAGACCAGCTACATGTCAGGTACACACACACAGACCAGCTACATGTCAGGTACACACAGACCAGCTACATGTCAGGTACACACACACACACACACACACCACACAGACCAGCTACATGTCAGGTACACACACACAGACCAGCTACATGTCAGGTACACACACACACACACACACACACACACACAGACCAGCTACATGTCAGGTACACACACACAGACCAGCTACATGTCAGGTACACACAGACCAGCTACATGTCAGGTACACACACACACACACACACACACACACACACACACACACACACACAGACCAGCTACATGTCAGGTACACACACACAGACCAGCTACATGTCAGGTACACACACACACACACACACACACACACACAGACCAGCTACATGTCAGGTACACACACACAGACCAGCTACATGTCAGGTACACACAGACCAGCTACATGTCAGGTACACACACACACACACACACACACACACACACACACACACACACACACACAGACCAGCTACATGTCAGGTACACACACCACAGACCAGCTACATGTCAGGTACACACACACAGACCAGCTACATGTCAGGTACACACACACAGACCAGCTACATGTCAGGTACACACACACAGACCAGCTACATGTCAGGTACACACACACAGACCAGCTACATGTCAGGTACACACACACAGACCAGCTACATGTCAGGTACACACACACAGACCAGCTACATGTCAGGTACACACACACAGACCAGCTACATGTCAGGTACACACACACAGACCAGCTACATGTCAGGTACACACACACAGACCAGCTACATGTCAGGTACACACACACAGACCAGCTACATGTCAGGTACACACACACAGACCAGCTACATGTCAGGTACACACACACAGACCAGCTACATGTCAGGTACACACACACAGACCAGCTACATGTCAGGTACACACACACAGACCAGCTACATGTCAGGTACACACACACAGACCAGCTACATGTCAGGTACACACACACAGACCAGCTACATGTCAGGTACACACACACAGACCAGCTACATGTCAGGTACACACACACAGACCAGCTACATGTCAGGTACACACACACAGACCAGCTACATGTCAGGTACACACACACAGACCAGCTACATGTCAGGTACACACACACAGACCAGCTACATGTCAGGTACACACACACAGACCAGCTACATGTCAGGTACACACACACAGACCAGCTACATGTCAGGTACACACACACAGACCAGCTACATGTCAGGTACACACACACAGACCAGCTACATGTCAGGTACACACACACAGACCAGCTACATGTCAGGTACACACACACAGCCAGCTACATGTCAGGTACACAGACCAGCTACATGTCAGGTACACAGACCAGCTACATGTCAGGTACACAGACCAGCTACATGTCAGGTACACAGACCAGCTACATGTCAGGTACACAGACCAGCTACATGTCAGGTACACAGACCAGCTACATGTCAGGTACACAGACAGCTACATGTCAGGTACACAGACCAGCTACATGTCAGGTACACAGACCAGCTACATGTCAGGTACACAGACCAGCTACATGTCAGGTACACAGACCAGCTACATGTCAGGTACACAGACCAGCTACATGTCAGGTACACAGACCAGCTACATGTCAGGTACACAGACCAGCTACATGTCAGGTACACAGACCAGCTACATGTCAGGTACACAGACCAGCTACATGTCAGGTACACAGACCAGCTACATGTCAGGTACACAGACCAGCTACATGTCAGGTACACAGACCAGCTACATGTCAGGTACACAGACCAGCTACATGTCAGGTACACAGACCAGCTACATGTCAGGTACACAGACCAGCTACATGTCAGGTACACACACACACACACGCAGACCAGCTACATGTCAGGTACACACACACACACACACACACACACACACAGACAGACAGACCAGCTACATGTCAGGTACACACAGACAGACCAGCTACATGTCAGGTACACACACACAGACCAGGTACACACACACACACACACACACACACACACAGACCAGCTACACACAGACCAGATACATGTCAGGTACACACTCTAGTCTTGTCTGTATGTAGGAGGAACATTGGCAGACTGGAAACAACAGCTGAACAGGAAATCCCTGGGACCTCATTTAGAAACGTTGTGTTTGCACAAAGTATGCCCCAAAACATGCCAGTTTTCAGACACAAAAAACTGAGAATGTTTTTTATCCTCCCTCAAACGTTAGACCATGCGGATATTTCTGGTGTTTGAAGTACTGCCAGAAGACAACAGTAGCCTAGTAACCGTATACAGGAATATATAACTAATCAGAACACCAGCTGAATATAACAGGATGCCATTAGTGACAAGAATCTATTTTATCTTTGCGTTCTAAAATAGAGGCATATTTCCTTCTGTTGAATTAATTTACATGATCACTGTAGATTAAATTCCTCACCTTTTGTGATGGTGTGACCAGTGTGATGGTTTCCTAGGCTACTAACGCAATAGCCTATAGACCTACAACCAGGTAGGATAGGCTATCATTCATCCCATCTGTCATTTTAAATGGACCCACTTCAGTAGTAAAAAGAGCAGCTGTTTCTGGTATTTTACTGATCTGAGGTGCACTTTAAGACTTTAGACCCCAATTCTACAGTGCTGCTGTAGATTACTGACCAAGATTGACAGCATACCCTGTTTCTGATTTTATGATTGATTACAACAGCAAATACGACAACAGGTTGTTTCCAAGTTAATTTTGCGATATTGACACAGATGTTATTGTTCGAAAAACAAGCCCGCTATAGTCATTTAAAGAGAGGCCCGTTAGCGGCCCCTATAGTCATTTAAAGAGAGGCCATTGATGGTTCTATAGTCATTTAAAGAGAGGCCGTTGATGGTTCTATAGTCATTTAAAGAGAGGCCCGTTAGCGGCCCCTATAGTCATTTAAAGAGAGACCGTTGATGGTTCTATAGTCATTTAAAGAGAGACTGTTGATGGTTCTATAGTCATTTAAAGAGAGACCGTTGATGGTTCTATAGTCATTTAAAGACAGGCCGTTGATGGTTCTATAGTCATTTAAAGAGAGGCCGTTGATGGTTCTATAGTCATTTAAAGAGAGGCCCATTACTGGCCCCTATAGTCATTTAAAGAGAGGCCCGTTAGCGGCCCCTATAGTCATTTAAAGAGAGGCCATTGATGGTTCTATAGTCATTTAAAGAGAGGCCGTTGATGGTTCTATAGTCATTTAAAGAGAGGCCCGTTAGCGGCCCCTATAGTCATTTAAAGAGAGGCCGTTGATGGTTCTATAGTCATTTAAAGAGAGGCCGTTGATGGTTCTATAGTCATTTAAAGAGAGACCGTTGATTGTTCTATAGTCATTTAAAGAGAGACCGTTGATGGTTCTATAGTCAATTAAAGAGAGGCCCGTTAGCGGCCCCAATAGTCATTTAAAGAGAGGCCCGTTGATGGTTCTATAGTCATTTAAAGAGAGGCCGTTGATGGTTCTATAGTCATTTAAAGAGAGGCCGTTAGCGGCCCCTATAGGCATTTAAAGAGAGGCCGTTGATGGTTCTATAGTCATTTAAAGAGAGGCCCATTAGCAGCCCCTATAGTCATTTAAAGAGAGGCCCGTTAGCGGCCGCTATAGTCATTTAAAGAGAGGCCGTTGATGGTTCTATAGTCATTTAAAGAGAGGCCGTTGATGGTTCGATAGTCATTTAAAGAGAGGCCCGTTAGCGGCCGCTATGGTCATTTAAAGAGAGGCCCGTTAGCGGCCCCTATAGTCATTTAAAGAGAGACCGTTGATGGTTCTATGGTCATTTAAAGAGAGGCCCGTTAGCGGCCGCTATGGTCATTTAAAGAGAGGCCCGTTAGCGGACCCTATAGTCATTTAAAGAGAGGCCCGTTAGCGGCCCCTATAGTCATTTAAAGAGAGACCGTTGATGGTTCTATAGTCATTTAAAGAGAGGCCGTTGATGGTTCTATAGTCATTTAAAGAGAAGCGTTGATGGTTCTATAGTCATTTAAAGAGAGGCCCGTTAGCGGCCGCTATAGTCATTTAAAGAGAGACTGTTGATGGTTCTATAGTTCCTCTGTGTTCTTTTGCCCATATTAATTGTAATTGGCCAGTCTGATATTTGGCTCTTTCCTGTGCAACTCTGCCTAGGAGGCCAGCATTCCGGAGTTCACTGTTGACGTTGAGACTGGTGTTTTGCGTTTACTACTTAAGGAAGCTGCCAGTTGAGGACTTGAGGCATCTGTTTCTCAAACTAGACACTCTAATGTACTTGTCCTCTTGCTCAGTTGTGCACCGGGGCCTCCCACTCCTCTTTCTATTCTGGTTAGGGCCAGTTTGCTCTGTTCTGTGACGGCAGTAGTACACAGCGTTGTACGAGATCTTCAGTTTCTTGGAAATTTCTCGCATGGAATAACCTTCATTTCTCAGAACCAGAATAGACTGATGAGTTTCAGAAGAAAGTTCTTTGTTTCTGGCCATTTTGAGCCTGTAATCGAACCCACAAATGCTGATGCTCCAGATACTCAACTAGTCCAAAGAAGGCCAGTTTTATTGCTTCTTTAATCAGAACAACAATTTCAGCTAGGCTAACATAATTGCAAAAGTGTTTTCTAATGATCAATTAGCCTTTTAATATGATAAACTTGGATTAGCTAACACAACGTGCCATTGGAACACAGGAGGGATGGTTCCTGATAATGAGCCCCTGTACGCCTATGTAGATATTCCATAAAAAATCTGCCGTTTCCAGCTACAATAGTCATTTACTATATTAACAATGTCCACACTGTATTTCTGATCAATTTGATGTTAATGGGCAAAAAATGTGATTTTCTTTCAAAAACAAGGACATTTCCATTGTAGAAACGTAATACATAGATATCATTATCAAGTTCTCTATTTCCTTTAGATACCGTCTTGGCCTATTTCCAATACTTCCACAGTATACAGCAAATAAGGGTGTTATTGTCCCCATAAAAGGTGACTGATGGATGTTTTTCAGGCAGAATTATAATGCCTGTTCTCACGTGCACAGTTTGAAGACCGGTGTGATTCATACCAGGAAGCACGGGTATGTTTGGCGTGCACCAAGTTTAGAAGTATCAATATGTCTGTGGGTTAGCAGTCTGTACAGAAAGGGTGCATGCAGATATTTAGTGTTCAATATACTCAGCGGTTATAAATGAGGCCCCGGGTGTCTCTAGAACATTCCAAGTCGGGGTTGGGACCCCTATTGGAGGCACAGGGGAATTGCAGTGGAGTCCCCACATACAAAATGTACCTTTTGCGAAAGAAAAATGTGACTGTGTGTGTGTGTGTGTAGCCTGGAGATGTGTGATAAGCAGCAGAACTTCACTATGTGTCCTCTGTGTGACGGAGTGTGTGACTACTGGCACCTGTCCACCGCCTGTGGCACCGCCCGCGCATCCCACCTGTTCGACAACCCTGCCACCGTCTTCTTCGCTATCTTCATGTCCCTCTGGGGTATGTATTAACGTTCTGTTACCCCTTACTACCCCCATCTTCATGTCCCTCTGGGGTATGTATTAACGTTCTGTTACCCCTTACTGCCCCTTACTACCCCTTACTACCCCCATCTTCATGTCCCTCTGGGGTATGTATTAACGTTCTGTTGCCCCTTACTGCCCCTTACTACCCCCATCTTCATGTCCCTCTGGGGTATGTATTAACGTTCTGTTACCCCTTACTGCCCCTTACTGCCCCTTACTACCCCCATCTTCATGTCCCTCTGGGGTATGTATTAACGTTCTGTTACCCCTTACTGCCCCTTACTACCCCTTACTACCCCCATCTTCATGTCCCTCTGGGGTATGTATTAACGTTCTGTTACCCCTTACTGCCCCTTACTGCCCCTTACTACCCCCATCTTCATGTCCCTCTGGGGTATGTATTAACGTTCTGTTGCCCCTTACTGCCCCTTACTACCCCCATCTTCATGTCCCTCTGGGGTATGTATTAACGTTCTGTTGCCCCTTACTACCCCTTACTACCCCCATCTTCATGTCCCTCTGGGGTATGTATTAACGTTCTGTTACCCCTTACTGCCCCTTACTGCCCCTTACTACCCCCATCTTCATGTCCCTCTGGGGTATGTATTAACGTTCTGTTACCCCTTACTGCCCCTTACTACCCCTTACTACCCCCATCTTCATGTCCCTCTGGGGTATGTATTAACGTTCTGTTACCCCTTACTGCCCCTTACTACCCCTTACTACCCCCATCTTCATGTCCCTCTGGGGTATGTATTAACGTTCCAATGTTTTATGACCCTATAGTACCGCCCCCTCCTGTCCATCAGTCTGTATGTCATCCAGTCAGCCAGCCAGCCAGTCTGTCTCTCTGTCAGCCAGCCAGCCAGCCAGTCTGTTTCTCTGTCAGCCAGCCAGCCAGCCAGTCTGTTTCTCTGTCAGCCAGCCAGCCCGCCCATCAGCCAGCCAGTCTGTCTCTCAGCCAGCCAGCCCGCCCATCAGCCAGCCAGTCTGTCTCTCAGCCAGCCAGCCCAGCCAGCTAGCCCGTCAGTCAGCTAGGTAGCCAGCCAGCCCAGCCAGCTAGCCCGTCAGTCAGCTAGGTCGCCAGCTAGCCCGTCAGCCAGCTAGCCCGTCAGCCAGCTAGCCCGTCAGCCAGCTAGCCCGTCAGCCAGCTAGCCCGTTAGCCAGCCCGTCAGCCAGCCAGCCCGTCAGCCAGCCAGCCCGTCAGCCAGCTAAGCCGTCAGCCAGCTAAGCCGTCAGCTAGCCCGTCAGCCAGCTAGGCCGTCAGCTAGCCCGTCAGCCAGCTAAGGCCGTCAGCTAGCCCGTCAGTCAGCTACCCCGTCAGCTAGCCCGTCAGTCAGCTAGCCCGTCAGCCAGCCAGCCCGTCAGCCAGCCAGCCCTTTAGCCAGCCAGGCCGTCAGCTAGCCCGTCAGCCAGCCCGTCAGTCAGCTAGGCCGTCAGCTAGCCCGTCAGTCAGCTACCCCGTCAGCTAGCACGTCAGCTAGCCCGTCAGCCCGTCAGCCAGCCCGTCAGTCAGCCAGGCCGTCAGCTAGCCCGTCAGCCAGCCCGTCTGGGGGGCCAGGTCTGTGTATTATTAGACACAGTAGGACCTCTGGGGGTGTAACCAGAGTGTAACCCCCCGCTGCTCTGCTACCACTGTGTCTCAGGTTTCCTCTGCTAGAGTTGGTGGACCTATATTCACATGACTGTGTGTGTCTGTGATCATGTCTGTGTGTGTCTGTGATCATGGCTAAATCTGTGTATCTGTGTGTGTAGTTGCGACGTTCCTGGAGCACTGGAAGCGTCGTCAGATCAGTTTGAACCACAGCTGGGACCTCACAGGACTAGAGGAAGAGGAGGTAAACACCATTACATATCACACCCCACAGGACTAGAGGAAGAGGAGGGACACCATTACATATCACACCCCACAGGACTAGAGGAAGAGGAGGTAAACACCATTACATATCACACCCCACAGGACTAGAGGAAGAGGGACACCATTACATATCACACCCCACAGGACTAGAGGAAGAGGAGGGACACACCATTACATATCACACCCCACAGGACTAGAGGAAGAGGAGGTAAACACCATTACATATCACACCCCACAGGACTAGAGGAAGAGGAGGGACACCATTACATATCACACCCCACAGGACTAGAGGAAGAGGAGGGACACACCATTACATATCACACCCCACAGGACTAGAGGAAGAGGAGGGACACACCATTACATATCACACCCCACAGCCTCACAGGACTAGAGGAAGAGGAGGGACACCATTACATATCACACCCCACAGGACTAGAAGAAGAGGAGGGACACACCATTACATATCACACCCCACAGCCTCACAGGACTAGAGGAAGAGGAGGGACACCATTACATATCACACCCCACAGGACTAGAGGAAGAGGAGGGACACCATTACATATCACAGCCCACAGGACTAGAGGAAGAGGGACACCATTACATATCACACCCCACAGGACTAGAGGAAGAGGAGGTACACACCATTACATATCACACCCCACAGGACTAGAGGAAGAGGAGGTAAACACCATTACATATCACACCCCACAGGACTAGAGGAAGAGGAGGGACACCATTACATATCACACCTCACAGGACTAGAGGAAGAGGGACACCATTACATATCACACCCCACAGGACTAGAGGAAGAGGGACACCATTACATATCACACCCCACAGGACTAGAGGAAGAGGGACACCATTACATATCACACCCCACAGGACTAGAGGAAGAGGGACACCATTACATATCACACCCCACAGGACTAGAGGAAGAGGGACACCATTACATATCACACCCCACAGCCTCACAGGACTAGAGGAAGAGGAGGGACACCATTACATATCACACCCCACAGGACTAGAGGAAGAGGAGGTACACACCATTACATATCACACCCCACAGCCTCACAGGACTAGAGGAAGAGGAGGGACACCATTACATATCACAGCCCACAGGACTAGAGGAAGAGGAGGGACACACCATTACATATCACAGCCTCACAGGACTAGAGGAAGAGGAGGGACACCATTACATATCACACCCCACAGGACTAGAGGAAGAGGAGGGACACCATTACATATCACACCCCACAGCCTCACAGGACTAGAGGAAGAGGAGGGACACCATTACATATCACAGCCTCATAGGACTAGAGGAAGAGGAGGGACACACCATTACATATTCACTTCACACCACCCCCTTACCCCATCCCACCACATCCCATGCCACCACATCCCATCCCATGCCACCACACCACATCCCATCCCACCTCATCCCACCTCATCCCAACACATCCCATCCCATCCCATTCCATCCCACCACATTCCATCCCACCACATCCCATCCCACCACATTCCATCCCATCCCGCCACATTCCATCCCGCCACATCCCATCCCGCCACATTCCATCCCGCCACATTCCATCCCGCCACATTCCATCCCGCCACATTCCATCCCGCCACATTCCATCCCATCCCGCCACATTCCATCCCGCCACATTCCATCCCGCCACATTCCATCTCGCCACATCCCATCCCATTCCATCCCGCCACATCCCATCCCATCCCGCCACATTCCATCCCGCCACATCCCATCCCATCCCGCCACATTCCATCCCGCCACATCCCATCCCATCACGCCACATCCCACCCCATCCCATCCCGCCACGCCACATTCCATCCCATCCCACCCTATCCCATCCCGCCACATCCCGCCACGCCACGCCCCATCCCGCCACGCCACATTCCATCCCATCCCATCCCACCACATTACATCCCGCCACATCACATCACATCCCATTCCATCCCGCCACATCCCATCCCATCCCACCACATCCCATCCCATCCCACCACATCCCATCCCATCCCACCACATTCCATCCCGCCACATTCCATCCCATCCCATCCCACCACATTCCATCCCATCCCATCCCGCCACATCCCATCCCATCCCATCCCACCACATTCCATCCCGCCACATCCCATCCCGCCACATCCCATCCCATCCCACCACATTCCATCCCGCCACATCCCGCCCCATCCCATCCCACCACATTCCATCCCACCACATTCCATCCCGCCTCATTCCATCCCACCACATCCCATCCCATCCCGCCACATTCCATTCCATCCCGCCACATTCCATTCCATCCCGCCACATTCCATTCCATCCCACCACATTCCATTCCATCCCACCACATTCCATTCCATCCCATCCCATCCCACCACATTCCATCCCATCCCACCACATCCCATCCCGCCACATCCCATCCCATCCCGCCACATCCCATCCCATCCCGCCACATCCCGCCACATCCCATCCCATCCCACCATATCCCATCCCACCACATCCCATGCCATCCCACCACATTCCATCCCGCCACATTCCATCCCGCCACATCCCATCCCACCACATCCCATCCCACCACATCCCATGCCATCCCACCACATTCCATCCCGCCACATTCCATCCCGCCACATTCCATCCCGCCACATTCCATCCCGCCACATCCCATCCCACCAAATCCCATCCCACCACATCCCATCCCATCCCACCACATTCCATCCTGCCACATTCCATTCCATTCCATCCCACCACATCCCATCCCATCCCACCACATCCCATCCCATCTACCACATTCCATCCCGCCACATTCCATCCCGCCACATTCCATTCCATCCCACCACATTCCATTCCATCCCACCACATCCCATCCCGCCACATCCCATCCCATCCCGCCACATCCCATCCCATCCCGCCACATCCCATCCCATCCCGCCACATCCCATCCCATCCCGCCACATCCCATCCCATCCCACCACATCCCATGCCATCCCACCATATCCCATCCCATCCCACCACATTCCATCCCGCCACATCCCATCCCGCCACATCCCATCCCATCCCACCACATCCCATCCCACCACACCACACCACATTCCATCCCATCCCACCACACCACATTCCATCCTGCCACATTCCATTCCATCCCACCACATTCCATCCCACCATATCCCATCCCACCACATCCCATCCCATCCCATCCCACCACATCCCATCGCACCATATCCCATCCCATCCCATCACATCCCATCCCATCCTACCACATCCCATCCCACCACATCCCATGCCATCCCATCCCACCACATTCCATCCCGCCACATCCCATCCCATCCCGCCACATTCCATCCCGCCACATTCCATTCCATCCCGCCACATTCCATTCCATCCCACCACATCCCATCCCATCCCATCCCATCCCACCACATCCCATCCCACCACATTCCATCCCATCCCACCACATCCCATCCCATCCCGCCACATCCCGTCACATCCCATCCCATCCCGCCACATCCCATCCCATCCCATCCCGCCACATTCCATCCCATCACATTCCATCCCGCCACATTCCATCCCGCCACATCTCATCCCACCACATCCCATCCCACCACATCCCATGCCATCCCACCACATTCCATCCCGCCACATCCCATCCCATCCCACCACATCCCATCCCATCCCACCACATTCCATCCTGCCACATTCCATTCCATCCCACCACATTCCATCCCATCCCATCCCACCACATCCCATCCCACCACATCCCATCCCGCCACATCCCATCCCATCCCGCCACATTCCATCCCGCCCCATCCCATCCCGCCCCATTCCATCCCGCCACATCCCATCCCGCCACATTCCATCCCGCCACATCCCATCCCATCCCGCCATGCCACATCCCACCCCATCCCATCCCGCCACGCCACATTCCATCCCATCCCATCCCATCCCATCCCGCCACATCACATCCCATCCCATCCCACCCCACCACATCCCATCCCGCCCCATCCCATCCCGCCACATCCCATCCCACCACATTCCATCCCGCCACATCCAATCAAATCCCATCCCATCCCGCCACATTCCATCCCGCCACATTCCATCCCATCCCACCACATCCCATCCCATCCCACCACATTCCATCCCGCCACATCCCATCCCATCCCACCACATTCCATCCCGCCACATCCCATCCCATCCCACCACATCCCATCCCACCACATTCCATCCCGCCACATTCCATTCCATCCCACCACATCCCATCCCATCCCACCACATTCCATCCCGCCACATCCCATCCCATCCCATCCCACCACATTCCATCCCACCACATTCCATCCCACCACATTCCATCCCATCCCACCACATTCCATCCCGCCACATCCCATCCCGCCACATCCCATCCCATCCCGCCACATCCCATCCCATCCCGCCACATTCCATCCCTCCTCATCCCATCCCATCCCGCCACATTCCATCCCATCCCGCCACATTCCATCCCGCCACATTCCATTCCATCCCACCACATTCCATTCCATTCCATCCCGCCACATTCCATTCCATCCCGCCACATTCCATTCCATCCCACCACATTCCATTCCATCCCACCACATCCCATCCCACCACATCCCATCCCACCACATTCCATCCCATCCCACCACATCCCATCCCATCCCACCACATTCCATGCCATCCCACCACATTCCATCCCGCCACATCCCACCACATCCCATCCCATCCCACCACATCCCATGCCATCCCACGACATTCCATCCCGCCACATCCCATCCCATCCCACCACATCCCATCCCGCCACATCCCATCCCATCCCATCCCATCCCGCCACATTCCATTCCATCCCACCACATCACATCCCATCCCATCCCACCACATCCCATCCCATCCCGCCACATTCCATTCCGCCACATCCCATCCCATCCCGCCACGCCACGCCCCATCCCATCCCGCCACGCCACGCCCCATCCCACCCCATCCCGCCACGCCACATCCCATCCCATCCCGCCACATCCCACCCCATCCCATCCCGCCACATTCCATCGCATCCCATCCCGCCACATCACATCCCATCCCACCACATCCCACCCCATCCCATCCCACCACATCCCATGCCATCCCACCACATTCCATCCCGCCACATCCCATCCCACCACATTCCATCCCGCCACATCCCATCCCGCCACATCCCATCCCACCACATCCCATCCCACCACATTCCATCCCACCACATCCCATCCCATCCCACCATATCCCATCCCACCACATCACATCCCATCCCACCACATCCCATCCCATCCCACCACATTCCATCCCGCCACATTCCATTCCGCCACATCCCATCCCATCCCGCCACGCCCCATCCCACCCCATCCCATCCCATGCCATCCCACCACATTCCATCCCACCACATCCCATCCCACCACATTCCATCCCACCACATCCCATCCCATCCCACCATATCCCATCCCACCACATCCCATCCCATCCCACCACATTCCATCCCGCCACATTCCATTCCGCCACATCCCATCCCATCCCGCCACGCCCCATCCCACCCCATCCCATCCCGCCACATTCCATCGCATCCCATCCCGCCACATCACATCCCATCCCACCACATCCCACCCCATCCCATCCCACCACATCCCATGCCATCCCACCACATTCCATCCCGCCACATCCCATCCCACCACATTCCATCCCGCCACATCCCATCCCGCCACATCCCATCCCACCACATCCCACCACATCCCATCCCATCATATCCCATCCCACCACATCACATCCCATCCCATCCCACCACATTCCATCCCACCACATTCCATCCCGCCACATTCCATTCCGCCACATCCCATCCCGCCACGCCCCATCCCACCCCATCCCATCCCATGCCATCCCACCACATTCCATCCCGCCACATCCCACCACATCCCATCCCACCACATCCCATCCCGCCACATCCCATCCCGCCACATTCCATTCCGCCACATCCCATCCCATCCCACCACATCCCATCCCGCCACATTCCATTCCGCCCCATCCCATCCCGCCACGCCCCATCCCACCCCATCCCGCCACATCCCATCCCACCCCATCCCATCCCGCCACGCCACATTCCATCCCACCACATTCCATCCCGCCACATTCCACCACGTCACATCCCACCACATCCCAACCAACCACGTCACATCCCAAACAACCACGTCACATCCCAAACAACCACGTCACATCCCAAACAACCACGTCCCATCCCAACCAACCACGTCACATCCCAACCAACCACATCCCATCCCACCTCATCCCACCATGTCACATCCCACCACATCCCAACCAACCACGTCACATCCCAACCAACCACATCCCATCCCACCTCATCCCACCACGTCACATCCCAACCCACCACGTCACATCCCAAACAACCACATCCCATCCCACCTCATCCCACCACGTCACATCCCATTCCACCACACCACATCCCGTCCCACCCAACCACATCTCATCCCATCCAACCACATCCCACCACATCCCATCCCACCACACCCCAACACACCCCACCTGATCACACCCCATCCCACCACATCCCACCCCATCACACCCCACCCCATCCCATCACACTCCACTCCTTAATGGTGAGGTTACTATACTCCACTCCTTAATGGTTACTATACTCCACTCCTTAATGATTACTATACTCCACTCCAACTGACACCAGTCCAGGTCCTCATCACTGACTGACCATCAGAACAAATGAACCGGTCTCTGTTCTCCCCAGGACCACCCGAGGCCCAAGTATGAAACCGTCCTGCTCCAGAAGAGACAGATGATGAGGAACAAGGAGAAGAAGAATGAGAAAAAGAAGAAGAAGAAGAAGAAGATTGAGGTGGGGATATATTTGACTCCCCCCAGGATGTAAACCCCTCAACTGGTGTTTGATCTGTTGCTAATGTACAAACACCAGCTTTCTACCGGTAGACAGCCCAGGGGGACTGTGGTGCTACTGTATAGACAGCCCAGGGGGACTGTGGTGCTACTGTATAGACAGCCCAGGGGGACTGTGGTGCTACTGTATAGACAGCCCAGGGGGACTGAGTAGAGATGGGTGGTGCTACTGTATAGACAGCCCAGGCGGACTGAGTAGAGATGGGTGGTGCTACGGTATAGACAGCCCAGGCGGACTGAGTAGAGATGGGTGGTGCTACTGTATAGACAGCCCAGGGGGACTGAGTAGAGAGAGCCCAGGGGGACTGAGTAGAGATGGGTGGTGCTACTGTATAGACAGCCCAGGGGGACTGTGGTGCTACTGTATAGACAGCCCAGGGGGACTGAGTAGAGATGGGTGGTGCTACTGTATAGACAGCCCAGGGGGACTGAGTAGAGATGGGTGGTGCTACGGTATAGGCAGCCCAGGGGGACTGAGTAGAGATGGGTGGTGCTACTGTATAGACAGCCCAGGGGGACTGTGGTGCTACTGTATAGACAGCCCAGGGGGACTGAGTAGAGATGGGTGGTGCTACTGTATAGACAGCACAGGGGGACTGTGGTGCTACTGTATAGACAGCACAGGGGGACTGTGGTGCTACTGTATAGACAGCCCAGGGGGACTGAGTAGAGATGGGTGGTGCTACTGTATAGACAGCACAGGGGGACTGTGGTGCTACTGTATAGACAACACAGGGGGACTGTGGTGCTACTGTATAGACAGCACAGGGGGACTGTGGTGCTACTGTATAGACAGCACAGGGGGACTGAGTAGAGATGGATGGTTCTACTGTATAGACAGCACAGGGGGACTGTGGTGCTACTGTATAGACAGCCCAGGCGGACTGAGTAGAGATGGGTGGTGCTACGGTATAGACAGCCCAGGCGGACTGAGTAGAGATGGGTGGTGCTACTGTATAGACAGCCCAGGGGGACTGAGTAGAGATGGGTGGTGCTACGGTATAGACAGCCCAGGGGGACTGAGTAGAGATGGGTGGTGCTACTGTATAGACAGCCCAGGGGGACTGAGTAGAGATGGGTGGTGCTACTGTATAGACAGCACAGGGGGACTGTGGTGCTACTGTATAGACAGCACAGGGGGACTGTGGTGCTACTGTATAGACAGCACAGGGGGACTGTGGTGCTACTGTATAGACAGCCCAGGGGGGCGTGGTGCTACTGTATAGACAGCCCAGGGGGACTGAGTAGAGATGGGTGGTGCTACTGTATAGACAGCCCAGGGGGACTGTGGTGCTACTGTATAGACTGCCCAGGGGGACTGTGGTGCTACTGTATAGACAGCCCAGGGGGACTGAGTAGAGATGGGTGGTGCTACTGTATAGACAGCCCAGGGGGACTGAGTAGAGATGGGTGGTGCTACGGTATAGACAGCCCAGGGGGACTGAGTAGAGATGGGGGGGGGGGTGGTGTTACGGTATAGACAGCCCAGAGGGACTGAGTAGAGATGGGGGGGTGGTGTTACGGTATAGACAGCCCAGGGGGACTGTGGTGCTACTGTATAGACAGCCCAGGGGGACTGAGTAGAGATGGGTGGTGCTACGGTATAGACAGCCCAGGGGGACTGAGTAGAGATGGGGGGTGTTACGGTATAGAAAGCCCAGGGGGACTGAGTAGAGATGGGGGGGGGGTGCTACGGTATAGACAGCCCAGGGGGACTGAGTAGAGATGGGGGTGCTACGGTATAGAAAGCCCAGGGGGACTGAGTAGAGATGGGGGGTTGCTACGGTATAGACAGCCCAGGGGGACTGAGTAGAGATGGGTGGTGCTACTGTATAGACAGCCCAGGGGGACTGTGGTGCTACTGTATAGACAGCCCAGGGGGACTGTGGTGCTACTGTATAGACAGCCCAGGGGGACTGAGTAGAGATGGGGGTAGAGATGGGGGTGCTACGGTATAGAAAGACTGTTGCTAATGTACAAACACCAGCTTTCTACCGGTAGAGATGGGGGTAGAGATGGGGGTGCTACTGTATAGACAGCCCAGGGGGACTGAGTAGAGATGGGTGGTTCTACTGTATAGACAGCACAGGGGGACTGTGGTGCTACTGTATAGACAGCCCAGGGGGACTGTGGTGCTACTGTATAGACAGCCCAGGGGAACTGTGGTGCTAATGTATAGACAGCCCAGGGGGATTGTGGTGCTACTGTATAGACAGCCCAGGGGGACTGAGTAGAGATGGGTGGTGCTACTGTATAGCCAGCACAGGGGGACTGTGGTGCTACTGTATAGACAGCACAGGGGGACTGTGGTGCTACTGTATAGACAGCCCAGGGGGACTGTGGTGCTACTGTATAGACAGCCCAGGGGGACTGTGGTGCTAATGTATAGACAGCCAGGGGGATTGTGGTGCTACTGTATAGACAGCCCAGGGGGATTGTGGTGCTACTGTATAGACAGCCCAGGGGGACTGTGGTGCTACTGTATAGACAGCCCAGGGGGACTGTGGTGCTACTGTATAGACAGCCCAGGGGGACTGTGGTGCTACTGTATAGACAGCCCAGGGGGACTGAGTAGAGATCTGTGGTGCTACTGTATAGACAGCCCAGGGGGACTGTGGTGCTACTGTATAGACAGCCCAGGGGGACTGTGGTGCTACTGTATAGACATCCCAGGGGGACTGAGTAGAGATGGGTGGGGCTACTGTATAGACAGCCCAGGGGGACTGAGTAGAGATGGGGGGGGGGGTGGTGTTACGGTATAGACAGCCCAGAGGGACTGAGTAGAGATGGGGGGTGGTGCTACGGTATAGAAAGCCCAGGGGGACTGAGTAGAGATGGGGGTGCTACGGTATAGACAGCCCAGGGGGACTGAGTAGAGATGGGGGGGTGCTACGGTATAGAAAGCCCAGGGAGACTGAGTAGAGATGGGGGGTTGCTACGGTATAGACAGCCCAGGGGGACTGAGTAGAGATGGGGGGTTGCTACGGTATAGAAAGCCCAGGGGGACTGAGTAGAGATGGGTGGTGCTACTGTATAGACAGCCCAGGGGGACTGAGTAGAGATGGGTGGTGCTACTGTATAGACAGCACAGGGGGACTGTGGTGCTACTGTATAGACAGCCCAGGGGGACTGTGGTGCTACTGTATAGACAGCCCAGGGGGACTGTGGTGCTACTGTATAGACAGCCCAGGGGGACTGAGTAGAGATGGGTGGTGCTACTGTATAGACAGCCCAGGGGGACTGAGTAGAGATGGGTGGTGCTACTGTATAGACAGCACAGGGGGACTGTGGTGCTACTGTATAGACAGCCCAGGGGGACTGTGGTGCTACTGTATAGACAGCCCAGGGGGACTGTGGTGCTAATGTATAGACAGCCAGGGGGATTGTGGTGCTACTGTATAGACAGCCCAGGGGGATTGTGGTGCTACTGTGTAGACAGCCCAGGGGGACTGTGGTGCTACTGTATAGACAGCCCAGGGGGACTGTGGTGCTACTGTATAGACAGCCCAGGGGGACTGTGGTGCTACTGTATAGACAGCCCAGGGGGACTGAGTAGAGATCTGTGGTGCTACTGTATAGACAGCCCAGGGGGACTGTGGTGCTACTGTATAGACAGCCCAGGGGGACTGTGGTGCTACTGTATAGACAGCCCAGGGGGACTGAGTAGAGATGGGTGGTGCTACTGTATAGACAGCACAGGGGGACTGTGGTGCTACTGTATAGACAGCCCAGGGGGACTGTGGTGCTACTGTATAGACAGCCCAGGGGGACTGTGGTGCTACTGTATAGACAGCCCAGGGGGACTGAGTAGAGATGGGTGGTGCTACTGTATAGACAGCCCAGGGGGACTGAGTAGAGATGGGTGGTGCTACTGTATAGACAGCACAGGGGGACTGTGGTGCTACTGTATAGACAGCACAGGGGGACTGTGGTGCTACTGTATAGACAGCACAGGGGGACTGTGGTGCTACTGTATAGACAGCCCAGGGGGGCGTGGTGCTACTGTATAGACAGCCCAGGGGGACTGAGTAGAGATGGGTGGTGCTACTGTATAGACAGCCCAGGGGGACTGTGGTGCTACTGTATAGACAGCCCAGGGGGACTGTGGTGCTACTGTATAGACAGCCCAGGGGGACTGAGTAGAGATGGGTGGTGCTACTGTATAGACAGCCCAGGGGGACTGAGTAGAGATGGGTGGTGCTACGGTATAGGCAGCCCAGGGGGCCTGAGTAGAGATGGGTGGTGCTACTGTATAGACAGCCCAGGGGGACTGTGGTGCTACTGTATAGACAGCCCAGGGGGACTGAGTAGAGATGGGGGGTGTTACGGTATAGAAAGCCCAGGGGGACTGAGTAGAGATGGGGGGTGTTACGGTATAGAAAGCCCAGGGGGACTGAGTAGAGATGGGGGGGGGGGGTGCTACGGTATAGACAGCCCAGGGGGACTGAGTAGAGATGGGGGTGCTACGGTATAGAAAGCCCAGGGGGACTGAGTAGAGATGGGGGGTTGCTACGGTATAGACAGCCCAGGGGGACTGAGTAGAGATGGGGGGTTGCTACGGTATAGACAGCCCAGGGGGACTGAGTAGAGATGGGGGGTGCTACGGTATAGACAGCCCAGGGGGACTGAGTAGAGATGGGGGGGGGTGTTACGGTATAGACAGCCCAGGGGGACTGAGTTGAGTTAAGAGATGGGGGGGTGCTACGGTATAGAAAGCCCAGGGGGACTGAGTAGGGATGGGGGGGTGTTACGGTATAGACAGCCCAGGGGGACTGAGTTGAGTTAGAGATGGGGGGTGCTACGGTATAGAAAGCCCAGGGGACTGAGTAGAGATGGGGTTGGGTGCTACCTTATAGAAAGCCCAGGGGGACTGAGTAGGGATGGGGGGGGTGTTACGGTATAGACAGCCCAGGGGGACTGAGTTGAGTTAGAGATGGGTGGTGCTACGGTATAGACAGCCCAGGGGGACTGAGTAGAGATGGGGGTGCTACGGTATAGAAAGCCCAGGGGGACTGAGTAGAGATGGGGGTGCTACGGTATAGAAAGCCCAGGGGGACTGAGTAGAGATGGGGGTGCTATGGTATAGACAGCCCAGGGGGACTGAGTAGAGATGGGGGGGTGCTACGGTATAGAAAGCCCAGGGAGACTGAGTAGAGATGGGGGGGTTGCTACGGTATAGACAGCCCAGGGGACTGAGTAGAGATGGGGGGGTTGCTACGGTATAGACAGCCCAGGGGGACTGAGTAGAGATGGGGGGGTGCTACGGTATAGAAAGCCCAGGGAGACTGAGTAGAGATGGGGGGTTGCTACGGTATAGACAGCCCAGGGGGACTGAGTAGAGATGGGGGGTTGCTACGGTATAGACAGCCCAGGGGGACTGAGTAGAGATGGGGGGTTGCTACTGTATAGAAAGCCCAGCGGGACTGAGTAGAGATGGGGGGGTGCTACAGTATAGACAGCCCAGGGGGACTGAGTAGAGATGGGGGGGTGTTACGGTATAGACAGCCCAGGGGGACTGAGTTGAGTTAGAGATGGGGGGTGCTACGGTATAGAAAGCCCAGGGGACTGAGTAGAGATGGGGTTGGGTGCTACCTTATAGAAAGCCCAGGGGGACTGAGTAGGGATGGGGGGGGGTGTTACGGTATAGACAGCCCAGGGGGACTGAGTTGAGTTAGAGGGGGGTGGTGTTACGGTATAGACAGCCCAGTGGGACTGAGTAGAGATGGGGGGGGTGGTGTTACGGTATAGACAGCCCAGGGGGACTGTGGTGCTACTGTTTAGACAGCCCAGGGGGACTGAGTAGAGATGGGTGGTGCTACGGTATAGAAAGCCCAGGGGGACTGAGTAGAGATGGGGGAGGGGGTGCTACGGTATAGACAGCCCAGGGGGACTGAGTAGAGATGGGGGTGCTACGGTATAGAAAGCCCAGGGGGACTGAGTAGAGATGGGGGTGCTACGGTATAGAAAGCCCAGGGGGACTGAGTAGAGATGGGGGTGCTATGGTATAGACAGCCCAGGGGGACTGAGTAGAGATGGGGTTGGGTGCTACCTTATAGAAAGCCCAGGGGTACTGAGTAGAGATGGGGGGGTGGGGGTGCTACGGTAGAAAGCCCAGGAGGACTGGGTTGAGATAGAGATGGGGGGGTGGGGTGCTACAGTAGAAGCAGCCCCATACAGAGCTGCTGTCTGTCTCTCCAGGCCTGTTGGAGCTGCCCCATGCAGAGCCGCTGTCTCTCTCCAGGCCTGTTGGAGCAGCCCAATGTCTTCACAACAACACATTGTGCTGATTCAACATACTGGGATGTTACCATCATACCATGTTCCTAACCACTGTTGGCTGGAGGGATATGGTTGGAGGGTGGGAAGGCGTGTGTGTTGGCTGTTTTTGTCCTGTGTTCAGCCATGCTCTGTGTTGCAGCCTGTGCAGCGGGAGGAGGACGTGGCGGCAGGGAAAGACAGGTGGAGACAGAAGTTACTGTCTGCTATGAACACTGGGACATCGGTAACACTCCTCTTCTCCTCTGCCTGCTCCTCTTCTTCTCCTCTGCCTGCTCCTCTTCTTCCTCTGCCTGCTCCTCTTCCTCCTCCTTCTGCTCCTCCTTCTCCTCATCCTCTCCCCTCCTCCTCTTGCTTCTAAACAGGCAGACTCTCAGGAACTCTCTATTTGAGCAGCAGTTAGGTTAGCGAGCGGCTGTTTGGCCAGGGAGCGGCCGTGTGGCCAGGGAGCGGCCGTGTGGCCAGGGAGCGGCCGTGTGGCCAGGGAGCGGCCGTGTGGCCAGGGAGCGGCCGTGTGGCCAGGGAGCGGCCGTGTGGCCAGGGAGCGGCTGTATGGCCCGAGGAACGGCTGTGTGGCCGCTCTCTATATGGCTTGTAGAGGATGGCAGCCGTCTTTTATTGGCTCTTAACCAACCGTGCTATTTTGTTTTGTTTTTTCTCATTGTTTGTAACTTATTTTGTGCATAATGTTGCTGTTACTGTCTCTTATGACCGAAAATAGCTTCTGGACATCAGAACAGCGATTACTCACCTCGAATTGGACAAATAATTTCTCTTGAATGAGTCGGATGGGAATGATATACTCCAAACACCCAAACGGACCCTCATCCCTGTCATTCGCTGGAGAAACAGAGATTTCCCGGAAAGAGATTGCCTTGTGAGGATCAGGTGGCGAGAGGCTAATCTGCCTTTGGCTAACAGTACGGATGGCAATGTTCAATCGTTGGAAAATAAATGGGATGAACTGAAAGCACGTATATCCTACAAACGGGACATTAAAAACTGTAATACCTTATGTTTCACAGTCGTGGCTGAACAACGACATTAATAACATACAGCTGGCGGGTTATACACTCTATAGGCAGGATAGACCACCGGCCTCTGGTAAGACACGGGGCGGAGGTCTATGTATATTTGTAAACAACAGCTGGTGATGTCTAAGGAAGAGGTTTTGCTCTCCTGACGTAGAGGATCTCATGATGAGCTGTAGACCACAGTAACTACCTAGAGTTTTCGTCTGTATTTTTTGAAGCTGTCTACATACCACCACAGACCGATGCACTAAGACTCAATGAGCTGTATACCCCCATAAGCAAACAGTAAAACGCTCATCCAGAGGTGGCGCTCCTAGTGGCCGGGGACTTTAAATGCAGGGAAACTTAAATCTGTTTTGCCTCATTTCTATCAGCATGTTAAATGTGCAACCAGAGGGGGGAAAAACCTCTGGACCACCTTTACACCACACAGAGACACGTACAAAGCTCGCCCTCCATTTGGCAAATCTGACCATAATTCTATCCTCCTGATTCCTGCTTACAAGCAAACATAAAGCAGGAAGCACCAGTGACTCGGTCAATAAAAAAAGTGGTCAGATGAAGCAGATGCTAAACTACAGGACTGTTTTGCACAGACTGGATTATGTCCCGGGATTCTTCCGATGGCAGTGAGGAGTACACCACATCAGTCACTGATTTCATCAATATGGAAAGGGAAAGATGAAATACCTAGCCAGTTGTACAACTGAATGCATTCAACTGAAATGTGTCTTCTGAAATGAACCCAACCTCTGAATCAGAGAGGTGCGGGGGGCTGCCATAATCGACATCCACGCCTGGACGAACAGTGGATTAACTGCGTTGTTCAGGGAAAGAATGACAGATTTTTTATCTTGTCAGCTCGGGGATTCGATCCAGCAACCTTTCGGTTAATGGCCCAACGCACCTACCCGCCAGGCCACCTCCCACTATGCCCAAGAAGTGCATCGATGACGTCATTCCCGCAGTTACTGAACGTACATCCCCCAACCAGAAGCCATTGATTACAGGCAACATTCGCTCTGAGCTAAAGGTTAGAGCTGCAGCTTTCAAGGAGCAGGACTCTGACCCGGAAGCTTATAAGAAATCCTGATGGGTTGCATCACTGCCTGATATTGCAACTGCTCGGCCTCCGACCGCAAGGCACTACAGAGGGTAGTGTGTACGGCCCAGTACATCACAGGGGCCAAGCTTCTTGTCATCCAGGACCTCTATACCTGGCGGTGTCAGAGGAAGGCCCTAAAAATTGTGAAAGTCTTAGTCATAGACTGTTCTCTCTGCTACCACACGGCAAGCTTTACCGAAGCGCAAAGTCTCAGAAGCCTCTTGGACCAACAGCTTCTTGGAACAGCTAACCAAATGGCTACCCAGGCTATTTGCATTGCCTCCTCTTCTACGCTGCTGCTACTCTGTTATTATCTATGCATAGTCACTTTAACTCTACCTACATGTACATATTACCTCAATTACCTCGACTAACCGGTGCTCCCGCACATTGACTCTGTACCGGTACCCCCTGTATATAGCCTCCACATTGACTCTGTACCGGTACCTCCTGTATGTAGCCTCCACATTGACTCTGTACCGGTACCCCCTGTATATAGCCTCCATATTGACTCTGTACCGGTACCCCCTGTATATAGCCTCCACATTGACTCTGTACCGGTACCCCCTGTATATAGCCTCCACATTGACTCAGCACCGGTACCCCCTGTATATAGCCTCCATATTGACTCTGTACCTGTACCCCCTGTATATAGCCTCCACATTGACTCTGTACCGGTACCCCCCTGTATATAGCCTCCACATTGACTCTGTACCGGTACCCCCTGTATGTAGCCTCCACATTGACTCTGTACCGGTACCCCCTGTATGTAGCCTCCACATTGACTCTGTACCGTAACACCCTGTATATAGCCTCCACATTGACTCTGTACCGGTACCCCCTGTATATAGTCTCCACATTGACTCTGTACCGTAACACCCTGTATATAGCCTCCACATTGACTCTGTACCGGTACCCCCTGTATGTAGCCTCCACATTGACTCTGTACCAGTACCCCTGTATGTAGCCTCCACATTGACTCTGTACCGGTACCCCCTGTATGTAGCCTCCACATTGACTCTGTACCAGTACCCCCTGTATGTAGCCTCCACATTGACTCTGTACCAGTACCCCCTGTATGTAGCCTCCACATTGACTCTGTACCAGTACCCCCTGTATGTAGCCTCCACATTGACTCTGTACCAGTACCCCCTGTATGTAGCCTCCACATTGACTCTGTACCGGTACCCCCTGTATATAGCCTCCACATTGACTCTGTACCGGTACCCCTGTATGTAGCCTCCACATTGACTCTGTACCGTAACACCCTGTATATAGCCTCCACATTGACTCAGTACTGGTACCCCCTGTATGTAGCCTCCACATTGACTCTGTACTGGTACCCCCTGTATGTAGCCTCCACATTGACTCTGTACCGGTACCCCCTGTATATAGTCTCCACATTGACTCTGTACCAGTACCCCCTGTATATAGTCTCCACATTGACTCTGTACCGGTACCCCCTGTATGTAGCCTCCACATTGACTCTGTACCGGTACCCCCTGTATGTAGCCTCCACATTGACTCTGTACCGGTACCCCCTGTATATAGCCTCCACATTGACTCTGTACCGGTACCCCCTGTATATAGCCTCCACATTGACTCAGTACTGGTACCCCCTGTATATAGCCTCCACATTGACTCTGTACTGGTACCCCCTGTATGTAGCCTCCACATTGACTCTGTACCGGTACCCCCTGTATATAGCCTCCACATGGACTCTGTACCGGTACCCCCTGTATATAGCCTCCACATTGACTCAGTACTGGTACCCCCTGTATATAGCCTCCACATTGACTCTGTACTGGTACCCCCTGTATGTAGCCTCCACATTGACTCTGTACTGGTACCCCCTGTATGTAGCCTCCACATTGACTCTGTACTGGTACCCCCTGTATGTAGCCTCCACATTGACTCTGTACTGGTACTCCACATTGACTCTGTACCGGTACCCCCTGTATGTAGCCTCCACATTGACTCTGTACCAGTACCTCCTGTATGTAGTCTCCACATTGACTCAGTACTGGTACCCCCTGTATGTAGCCTCCACATTGACTCTGTACCGGTACCCCCTGTATATAGTCTCCACATTGACTCTGTACCAGTACCCCCTGTATATAGTCTCCACATTGACTCTGTACCGGTACCCCCTGTATGTAGCCTCCACATTGACTCTGTACCGGTACCCCCTGTATGTAGCCTCCACATTGACTCTGTACCGGTACCCCCTGTATATAGCCTCCACATTGACTCTGTACCGGTACCCCCTGTATATAGCCTCCACATTGACTCAGTACTGGTACC
Source organism: Oncorhynchus kisutch (assembly GCF_002021735.2). Classification (NCBI taxonomy): domain Eukaryota; kingdom Metazoa; phylum Chordata; class Actinopteri; order Salmoniformes; family Salmonidae; genus Oncorhynchus; species Oncorhynchus kisutch. Next base: position 18,041,700 of record NW_022261985.1, on the reverse strand, counting down.
CCCTGTATATAGCCTCCACATTGACTCTGTACTGGTACCCCCTGTATGTAGCCTCCACATTGACTCTGTACTGGTACCCCCTGTATGTAGCCTCCACATTGACTCTGTACTGGTACCCCCTGTATGTAGCCTCCACATTGACTCTGTACTGGTACTCCACATTGACTCTGTACCGGTACCCCCTGTATGTAGCCTCCACATTGACTCTGTACCGTAATACCCTGTATATAGCCTCCACAGCTTCTCTGTACTGGTACCCCCTGTATGTAGCCTCCACAGTGACTCTGTACTGGTACCCCCTGTATATAGCCTCCACATTGACTCTGTACCAGTACCTCCTGTATGTAGTCTCCACATTGACTCTGTACCAGTACCTCCTGTATGTAGTCTCCACATTGACTCTGTACCAGTACCTCCTGTATGTAGCCTCCACATTGACTCTGTACCAGTACCCCCTGTATGTAGCCTCCACATTGACTCTGTACCAGTACCCCCTGTATGTAGCCTCCACATTGACTCAGTACTGGTACCCCCTGTATATAGCCTCCACATTGACTCTGTACCAGTACCCCCTGTATGTAGTCTCCACATTGACTCTGTACCAGTACCCCCTGTATGTAGCCTCCACATTGACTCTGTACCGGTACCCCCTGTATATAGCCTCCACATTGACTCTGTACCGTAACACCCTGTATATAGCCTCCACATTGACTCTGTACCAGTACCCCCTGTATGTAGCCTCCACATTGACTCTGTACCAGTACCCCCTGTATGTAGCCTCCACATTGACTCTGTACCAGTACCCCCTGTATGTAGCCTCCACATTGACTCTGTACCGGTACCCCCTGTATATAGTCTCCACATTGACTCTGTACCAGTACCCTCTGTATATAGCCTCCACGTTGACTCTGTACCAGTACCCCCTGTATATAGCCTCCACATTGACTCTGTACCAGTACCCCCTGTATGTAGCCTCCACATTGACTCTGTACCAGTACCCCCTGTATGTAGCCTCCACATTGACCCTGTACCGGTACCCCCTGTATGTAGCCTCCACATTGACCCTGTACCGGTACCCCCTGTATGTAGCCTCCACATTGACCCTGTACCGGTACCCCCTGTATGTAGCCTCCACATTGACCCTGTACCGGTACCCCCTGTATATAGCCTCCACATTGACTCTGTACCGGTACCCCCTGTATATAGCCTCCACATTGACCCTGTACCGGTACCCCTGTATGTAGCCTCCACATTGACCCTTTACCGGTACCCCCTGTATATAGCCTCCACATTGACTCTGTACCGGTACCCCCTGTATATAGCCTCCACATTGACTCTGTACCGGTACCCCTGTATGTAGCCTCCACATTGACTCTGTACCGTAACACCCTGTATATAGCCTCCACATTGACTCAGTACTGGTACCCCCTGTATGTAGCCTCCACATTGACTCTGTACTGGTACCCCCTGTATGTAGCCTCCACATTGACTCTGTACCGGTACCCCCTGTATATAGTCTCCACATTGACTCTGTACCAGTACCCCCTGTATATAGTCTCCACATTGACTCTGTACCGGTACCCCCTGTATGTAGCCTCCACATTGACTCTGTACCGGTACCCCCTGTATGTAGCCTCCACATTGACTCTGTACCGGTATCCCCTGTATATAGCCTCCACATTGACTCTGTACCGGTACCCCCTGTATATAGCCTCCACATTGACTCAGTACTGGTACCCCCTGTATATAGCCTCCACATTGACTCTGTACTGGTACCGCCTGTATGTAGCCTCTACAATGACTCTGTACCGGTACCCCCTGTATATAGCCTCCACATTGACTCTGTACCGGTACCCCCTGTATATAGCCTCCACATTGACTCACTACTGGTACCCCCTGTATATAGCCTCCACATTGACTCTGTACTGGTACCCCCTGTATGTAGCCTCCACATTGACTCTGTACTGGTACCCCCTGTATGTAGCCTCCACATTGACTCTGTACTGGTACCCCCTGTATGTAGCCTCCACATTGACTCTGTACTGGTACTCCACATTGACTCAGTACTGGTACCCCCTGTATGTAGCCTCCACATTGACTCTGTACCGGTACCCCCTGTATATAGTCTCCACATTGACTCTGTACCAGTACCCCCTGTATATAGTCTCCACATTGACTCTGTACCGGTACCCCCTGTATGTAGCCTCCACATTGACTCTGTACCGGTACCCCCTGTATGTAGCCTCCACATTGACTCTGTACCGGTACCCCCTGTATATAGCCTCCATATTGACTCTGTACCGGTACCCCCTGTATATAGCCTCCACATTGACTCAGTACTGGTACCCCCTGTATATAGCCTCCACATTGACTCTGTACTGGTACCCCCTGTATGTAGCCTCCACATTGACTCTGTACTGGTACCCCCTGTATGTAGCCTCCACATTGACTCTGTACTGGTACCCCCTGTATGTAGCCTCCACATTGACTCTGTACTGGTACTCCACATTGACTCTGTACCGGTACCCCCTGTATGTAGCCTCCACATTGACTCTGTACCGTAATACCCTGTATATAGCCTCCACAGCTTCTCTGTACTGGTACACCCTGTATGTAGCCTCCACAGTGACTCTGTACTGGTACCCCCTGTATATAGCCTCCACATTGACTCTGTACCAGTACCTCCTGTATGTAGTCTCCACATTGACTCTGTACCAGTACCTCCTGTATGTAGTCTCCACATTGACTCTGTACCAGTACCTCCTGTATGTAGCCTCCACATTGACTCTGTACCAGTACCCCCTGTATGTAGCCTCCACATTGACTCTGTACCAGTACCCCCTGTATGTAGCCTCCACATTGACTCAGTACTGGTACCCCCTGTATATAGCCTCCACATTGACTCTGTACCAGTACCCCCTGTATGTAGTCTCCACATTGACTCTGTACCAGTACCCCCTGTATGTAGCCTCCACATTGACTCTGTACCGGTACCCCCTGTATATAGCCTCCACATTGACTCTGTACCGTAACACCCTGTATATAGCCTCCACATTGACTCTGTACCAGTACCCCCTGTATGTAGCCTCCACATTGACTCTGTACCAGTACCTCCTGTATGTAGCCTCCACATTGACTCTGTACTGGTACCCCCTGTATGTAGCCTCCACATTGACTCTGTATCGGTACCCCCTGTATGTAGCCTCCACATTGACTCTGTACCGGTACCCCCTGTATGTAGCCTCCACATTGACTCTGTATCGGTACCCCCTGTATGTAGCCTCCACATTGACTCTGTACCGGTACCCCCTGTATGTAGCCTCCACATTGACTCTGTACCAGTACCCCCTGTATGTAGCCTCCACATTGACTCTGTACCGGTACCCCCCTGTATATAGTCTCCACATTGACTCTGTACCAGTACCCTCTGTATATAGCCTCCACGTTGACTCTGTACCAGTACCCCCTGTATATAGCCTCCACATTGACTCTGTACCGGTACCCCCTGTATATAGCCTCCACATTGACTCTGTACCAGTACCCTCTGTATATAGCCTCCACGTTGACTCTGTACCAGTACCCCCTGTATATAGCCTCCACATTGACTCTGTACCGGTACCCCCTGTATGTAGCCTCCACATTGACTCTGTACCAGTACCCTCTGTATATAGCCTCCACATTGACTCTGTACCGGTACCCCCTGTATATAGCCTCCACATTGACTCTGTACCAGTACCCCCTGTATGTAGCCTCCACATTGACTCTGTACCAGTACCCCCTGTATATAGCCTCCACATTGACTCTGTACCAGTACCCCCTGTATGTAGCCTCCACATTGACTCTGTACCAGTACCCCCTGTATGTAGCCTCCACATTGACCCTGTACCGGTACCCCCCTGTATGTAGCCTCCACATTGACCCTGTACCGGTACCCCCTGTATGTAGCCTCCACATTGACCCTGTACCGGTACCCCCTGTATATAGCCTCCACATTGACCCTGTACCGGTACCCCCTGTATGTAGCCTCCACATTGACCCTGTACCGGTACCCCCTGTATATAGCCTCCACATTGACTCTGTACCGGTACCCCCTGTATATAGCCTCCACATTGACCCTGTACCGGTACCCCCTGTATGTAGCCTCCACATTGACCCTGTACCGGTACCCCCTGTATATAGCCTCCACATTGACTCTGTACCGGTACCCCCCTGTATATAGCCTCCACATTGACCCTGTACCGGTACCCCCTGTATGTAGCCTCCACATTGACTCTGTACCGGTACCCCCTGTATATAGCCTCCACATTGACTCTGTACCGGTACCCCCTGTATATAGCCTCCACATTGACTCTGTACCAGTACCCTCTGTATATAGCCTCCACATTGACTCTGTACCGGTACCCCCTGTATGTAGCCTCCACATTGACCCTGTACCGGTACCCCCTGTATGTAGCCTCCACATTGACTCTGTACCAGTACCCCCTGTATGTAGCCTCCACATTGACTCTGTACCGGTACCCCCTGTATGTAGCCTCCACATTGACTCTGTACCGGTACCCCCTGTATGTAGCCTCCACATTGACCCGGTACCCCCCTGTATGTAGCCATGCTATTGTTATTTACTGCTGCTCTTATTTGTATCTAACTTTTTTTAGGTGTTTTCTTGAAACTGCGTTGTTGGTTAAGGGCTTGGATGTGACAAATACGATTTGATTTGACTACAGACTGAAACAGGAACATGGCTTCACTAACTGAATAGAGACAGAAACATGGCTTCACTAACTGAATAGAGACAGAAACATGGCTTCACTAACTGAATAGAGACAGAAACATGGCTTCACTAACTGAATAGAGACTGAAACAAGAACATGGCTTCACTAACTGAATAGAGACAAACATGGCTTCACTAACTGAATAGAGACTGAAACATGGCTTCACTAACTGAAGAGACTGAAACAAGAACATGGCTTCACTAACTGAATAGAGACAGAAACATGGCTTCACTAACTGAATAGAGACAGAAACATGGCTTCACTAACTGAATAGATACAGAAACATGGCTTCACTAACTGAATAGAGACTGAAACAAGAACATGGCTTCACTAACTGAATAGAGACAGAAACATGGCTTCACTAACTGAATAGAGACTGAAACAAGAACATGGCTTCACTAACTGAATAGAGACTGAAACATGGCTTCACTAACTGAATAATCAAATTGTATTGGTCACATACACGTGTTTAGCAGATGTTATTGCAGGTTTATCGAAATGCTTGTGTTTCTAGCTCCGACAGTGCAGTAATATCTAACAATTTCACAAAATATACCCAATACCTACATATCTTAGTAAAGGAATGGAATTAAGAATATATCAATATATGGAGGAGAAATGTCAGAGCGGCATAGACTAAAATACAGTAGAATAGAATACAGTATATACATATGAGTAATGCATAGACTAAGATACAGTAGAATAGGATACAGTATATACATATGAGATGAGTAATACATAGACTAAAATACAGTAGAATAGAATACAGTATATACATATGAGATGAGTAATACATAGACTAAGATACAGTAGAATAGAATACAGTATATACATATGAGATGAGTAATGCATAGACTAAGATACAGTAGAATAGAATACAGTATATACATATGAGATGAGTAATACATAGACTAAGATACAGTAGTATAGAATACAGTATATACATATGAGATGAGTAATGCATAGACTAAGATACAGTAGAATAGAATACAGTATATACATATGAGATGAGTAATGCATAGACTAAGATACAGTAGAATAGAATACAGTATATACATACGAGATGAGTAATACATAGACTAAGATACAGTAGTATAGAATACAGTATATACATAGACTAAGATACAGTAGAATAGTATAGAATACAGTAGATACATACGAGATGAGTAATGCATAGACTAAGATACAGTAGAATAGAATACAGTATATACATATGAGATGAGTAATGCATAGACTAAGATACAGAAGAATAGAATACAGTATATACATATGAGATGAGTAATGCATAGACTAAGATACAGTAGAATAGTATAGAATACAGTAGATACATACGAGATGAGTAATGCATAGACTAAGATACAGTAGAATAGAATACAGTATATACATATGAGATGAGTAATGCATAGACTAAGATACAGAAGAATAGAATACAGTATATACATATGAGATGAGTAATACATAGACTAAGATACAGAAGAATAGAATACAGTATATACATATGAGATGAGTAATACATAGACTAAGATACAGTAGAATAGAATACAGTATATACATATGAGATGAGTAATGCATAGACTAAGATACAGTAGAATAGAATACAGTAAATACATACGAGATGAGTAATGCATAGACTAAGATACAGTAGAATAGAATAGAATACAGTATATACATATGAGATGAGTAATGCATAGACTAAGATACAGTAGAATAGAATAGAATACAGTATATACATATGAGATGAGTAATGCATAGACTAAGATACAGTAGAATAGAATACAGTATATACATACGAGATGAGTAATGCATAGACTAAGATACAGTAGAATAGAATACAGTATATACATATGAGATGAGTAATGCATAGACTAAGATACAGTAGAATAGAATAGAATACAGTATATACATATGAGATGAGTAATGCATAGACTAAGATACAGTAGAATAGAATACAGTAGATACATACGAGATGAGTAATACATAGACTAAGATACAGTAGAATAGAATACAGTATATACATACGAGATGAGTAATGCATAGACTAAGATACAGTAGAATAGAATACAGTATATACATACGAGATGAGTAATGCATAGACTAAGATACAGTAGAATAGAATACAGTATATACATATGAGATGAGTAATGCATAGACTAAGATACAGTAGTATTGAATACAGTATATACATACGAGATGAGTAATACATAGACTAAGATACAGTAGAATAGAATACAGTATATACATATGAGATGAGTAATACATAGACTAAGATACAGTAGAATAGAATACAGTATATACATACGAGATGAGTAATGCATAGACTAAGATACAGTAGAATAGAATACAGTAGATACATATGAGATGAGTAATGCATAGACTAAGATACAGTAGAATAGAATACAGTATATACATATGAGATGAGTAATGCATAGACTAAGATACAGTAGAATAGAATACAGTAGATACATACGAGATGAGTAATGCATAGACTAAGATACAGTAGAATAGAATACAGTATATAGATACGAGATGAGTAATGCATAGACTAAGATACAGTAGAATAGAATACAGTATATACATACGAGATGAGTAATGCATAGACTAAGATACAGTAGAATAGAATACAGTATATACATATGAGATGAGTAATACATAGACTAAGATACAGTAGAATAGAATACAGTATATACATATGAGATGAGTAATGCATAGACTAAGATACAGTAGAATAGAATACAGTATATACATATGAGATGAGTAATGCATAGACTAAGATACAGTAGAATAGAATACAGTAGATACATACGAGATGAGTAATGCATAGACTAAGATACAGTAGAATAGAATACAGTAGATACATACGAGATGAGTAATGCATAGACTAAGATACAGTAGAATAGAATACAGTAGATACATATGAGATGAGTAATGCATAGACTAAGATACAGTAGAATAGAATACAGTAGATAAATACGAGATGAGCAGCATAGACTAAGATACAGTAGAATAGAATAGAATACAGTAGATACATATGAGATGAGTAATGCATAGACTAAGATACAGTAGAATAGGACAGAATACAGTATATACATATGAGATGAGTAATACATAGACTAAGATACAGTAGAATAGAATACAGTAGATACATACGAGATGAGTAATAAATAGACTAAGATACAGTAGTATAGAATACAGTATATACATATGAGATGAGTAATACAGACTAAGATACAATAGAATAGAATACAGTAGATACATACGAGATGAGTAATACATAGACTAAGATACAGTAGAATAGTATAGAATACAGTATATACATATGAGATGAGTAATACATAGACTAAGATACAGTAGAATAGTATAGAATACAGTATATACATATGAGATGAGTAATACAAAGACTAAGATACAGTAGAATAGAATACAGTAGATACATACAAGATGAGTAATACATAGACTAAGATACAGTAGAATAGTATAGAATACAGTATATACATATGAGATGAGTAATACATAGACTAAGATACAGTAGAATAGAATACAGTATATACATACGAGATGAGCAGCATAGACTAAGATACAGTAGAATAGAATACAGTATATACATATGAGATGAGTAATGCATAGACTAAGATACAGTAGAATAGAATACAGTATATACATATGAGATGAGTAATGCATAGACTAAGATACAGTAGAATAGAATACAGTATGCATATGAGATGAGTAATACATAGACTAAGATACAGTAGAATAGAATACAGTATATACATATGAGATGAGTAATACATAGACTAAGATACAGTAGAATAGAATACAGTAGATACATATGAGATGAGTAATACATAGACTAAGATACAGTAGAATAGAATACAGTATATACATATGAGATGAGTAATACATAGACTAAGATACAGTAGAATAGAATACAGTATATACATATGAGATGAGTAATGCATAGACTAAGATACAGTAGAATAGAATACAGTATATACATATGAGATGAGTAATACATAGACTAAGATACAGTAGAATAGAATACAGTATATACATACGAGATGAGTAATACATAGACTAAGATACAGTAGAATAGAATACAGTAGATACATATGAGATGAGTAATGCATAGACTAAGATACAGTAGAATAGAATACAGTATATACATATGAGATGAGTAATACATAGACTAAGATACAGTAGAATAGAATACAGTATATACATATGAGATGAGTAATACATAGACTAAGATACAGTAGAATAGAATACAGTATATACATATGAGATGAGTAATGCATAGACTAAGATACAGTAGTATAGAATACAGTATATACATATGAGATGAGTAATGCATAGACTAAGATACAGTAGAATAGAATACAGTAGATACATATGAGATGAGTAATGCAAAATATATAAACATTATTAAAGTGATTAGTGTTCAATGTATCCAAGTGGCCAGTGATTTACACTGTCCTTGGTAGTGAAGGAGAGCCCACTGTCCTTGGTAGTGAAGGAGAGCCCACTGTCCTTGGTAGTGAAGGAGAGCCCACTGTCCTTGGTAGTGAAGGAGAGCCCACTGTCCTTGGTAGTGAAGGAGAGCCCACTGTCCTTGGTAGTGAAGGAGAGCCCACTGTCCTTGGTAGTGAAGGAGAGCCCACTGTCCTTGGTAGTGAAGGAGAGCCCACTGTCCTTGGTAGTGAAGGAGAGCCCACTGTCCTTGGTAGTGAAGGAGAGCCCACTGTCCTTGGTAGTGAAGGAGAGCCCACTGTCCTTGGTAGTGAAGGAGAGCCCACTGTCCTTGGTAGTGAAGGAGAGCCCACTGTCCTTGGTAGTGAAGGAGAGCCCACTGTCCTTGGTAGTGAAGGAGAGCCCACTGTCCTTGGCAGTGGGCCGCGTCGGTGGCACTGTGTGATCCTCAAAGTGAGCGGAGAAGGAGAGCCCACTGTCCTTGGTAGTGAAGGAGAGCCCACTGTCCTTGGTAGTGGGCCGCGTCGGTGGCACTGTGTGATCCTCAAAGTGAGCGGAGAAGGAGAGCCCACTGTCCTTGGCAGTGGGCCGCGTCGGTGGCACTGTGTGATCCTCAAAGTGAGCGGAGAAGGAGAGCCCACTGTCCTTGGTAGTGGGCCGCGTCGGTGGCACTGTGTGATCCTCAAAGTGAGCGGAGAAGGAGAGCCCACTGTCCTTGGTAGTGGGCCGCGTCGGTGGCACTGTGTGATCCTCAAAGTGAGCGGAGAAGGAGAGCCCACTGACCTTGGTAGTGAAGGAGAGCCCACTGTCCTTGGTAGTGAAGGAGAGCCCACTGTCCTTGGTAGTGGGCCGCGTCGGTGGCATTGTGTGATCCTCAAAGTGAGCGGAGAAGGAGAGCCCACTGTCCTTGGTAGTGAAGGAGAGCCCACTGTCCTTGGTAGTGAAGGAGAGCCCACTGTCCTTGGTAGTGAAGGAGAGCCCACTGTCCTTGGTAGTGGGCCGCGTCGGTGGCACTGTGTGATCCTCAAAGTGAGCGGAGAAGGAGAGCCCACTGTCCTTGGCAGTGGGCCGCGTCGGTGGCACTGTGTGATCCTCAAAGTGAGCGGAGAAGGAGAGCCCACTGTCCTTGGTAGTGGGCCGCGTCGGTGGCACTGTGTGATCCTCAAAGTGAGCGGAGAAGGAGAGCCCACTGTCCTTGGTAGTGGGCCGCGTCGGTGGCACTGTGTGATCCTCAAAGTGAGCGGAGAAGGAGAGCCCACTGACCTTGGTAGTGAAGGAGAGCCCACTGTCCTTGGTAGTGAAGGAGAGCCCACTGTCCTTGGTAGTGGGCCGCGTCGGTGGCACTGTGTGATCCTCAAAGTGAGCGGAGAAGGAGAGCCCACTGTCCTTGGTAGTGAAGGAGAGCCCACTGTCCTTGGTAGTGAAGGAGAGCCCACTGTCCTTGGTAGTGAAGGAGAGCCCACTGTCCTTGGTAGTGAAGGAGAGCCCACTGTCCTTGGTAGTGGGCCGCGTCGGTGGCACTGTGTGATCCTCAAAGTGAGCAGAGAAGGAGAGCCCACTGTCCTTGGTAGTGAAGGAGAGCCCACTGTCCTTGGTAGTGAAGGAGAGCCCACTGTCCTTGGTAGTGAAGGAGAGCCCACTGTCCTTGGCAGTGGGCCGCGTCGGTGGCACTGTGTGATCCTCAAAGTGAGCGGAGAAGGAGAGCCCACTGTCCTTGGCAGTGGGCCGCGTCGGTGGCACTGTGATCCTCAAAGTGAGCGGAGAAGGAGAGCCCACTGTCCTTGGTAGTGGGCCGCGTCGGTGGCACTGTGTGATCCTCAACGTGAGCGGAGAAGGAGAGCCCACTGTCCTTGGTAGTGAAGGAGAGCCCACTGTCCTTGGTAGTGAAGGAGAGCCCACTGTCCTTGGTAGTGAAGGAGAGCCCACTGTCCTTGTTAGTGGGCCGCGTCGGTGGCACTGTGTGATCCTCAAAGTGAGCGGAGAAGGAGAGCCCACTGTCCTTGGTAGTGAAGGAGAGCCCACTGTCCTTGGTAGTGAAGGAGAGCCCACTGTCCTTGTAGTGAAGGAGAGCCCACTGTCCTTGGTAGTGAAGGAGAGCCCACTGTCCTTGGTAGTGAAGGAGAGCCCACTGTCCTTGGTAGTGAAGGAGAGCCCACTGTCCTTGGTAGTGGGCCGCGTCGGTGGCACTGTGTGATCCTCAAAGTGAGCGGAGAAGGAGAGCCCACTGTCCTTGGTAGTGAAGGAGAGCCCACTGTCCTTGGTAGTGGGCCGCGTCGGTGGCACTGTGTGATCCTCAAAGTGAGCGGAGAAGGAGAGCCCACTGTCCTTGGTAGTGAAGGAGAGCCCACTGTCCTTGGTAGTGAAGGAGAGCCCACTGTCCTTGGTAGTGGGCCGCGTCGGTGGCACTGTGTGATCCTCAAAGTGAGCGGAGAAGGAGAGCCCACTGTCCTTGGTAGTGAAGGAGAGCCCACTGTCCTTGGTAGTGAAGGAGAGCCCACTGTCCTTGGTAGTGAAGGAGAGCCCACTGTCCTTGGTAGTGAAGGAGAGCCCACTGTCCTTGGTAGTGAAGGAGAGCCCACTGTCCTTGGTAGTGAAGGAGAGCCCACTGTCCTTGGCAGTGAAGGAGAGCCCACTGTCCTTGCTAGTGGGCCGCGTCGGTGGCACTGTGTGATCCTCAAAGTGAGCGGAGAAGGAGAGCCCACTGTCCTTGGTAGTGAAGGAGAGCCCACTGTCCTTGGTAGTGAAGGAGAGCCCACTGTCCTTGGTAGTGAAGGAGAGCCCACTGTCCTTGGTAGTGAAGGAGAGCCCACTGTCCTTGGTAGTGAAGGAGAGCCCACTGTCCTTGGTAGTGAAGGAGAGCCCACTGTCCTTGGTAGTGAAGGAGAGCCCACTGTCCTTGGTAGTGAAGGAGAGCCCACTGTCCTTGGTAGTGAAGGAGAGCCCACTGTCCTTGCTAGTGGGCCGCGTCGGTGGCACTGTGTGATCCTCAAAGTGAGCGGAGAAGGAGAGCCCACTGTCCTTGGTAGTGAAGGAGAGCCCACTGTCCTTGGTAGTGAAGGAGAGCCCACTGTCCTTGGTAGTGAAGGAGAGCCCACTGTCCTTGGTAGTGAAGGAGAGCCCACTGTCCTTGGTAGTGAAGGAGAGCCCACTGTCCTTGGTAGTGAAGGAGAGCCCACTGTCCTTGGTAGTGAAGGAGAGCCCACTGTCCTTGGTAGTGAAGGAGAGCCCACTGTCCTTGGTAGTGAAGGAGAGCCCACTGTCCTTGGTAGTGGGCCGCGTCGGTGGCACTGTGTGATCCTCAAAGTGAGCGGAGAAGGAGAGCCCACTGTCCTTGGTAGTGAAGGAGAGCCCACTGTCCTTGGTAGTGAAGGAGAGCCCACTGTCCTTGGTAGTGGGCCGCGTCGGTGGCACTGTGTGATCCTCAATGTGAGCGGAGAAGGAGAGCCCACTGTCCTTGGTAGTGAAGGAGAGCCCACTGTCCTTGGTAGTGAAGGAGAGCACACTGTCCTTGGTAGTGGGCCGCGTCGGTGGCACTGTGAGATCCTCAAAGTGAGCGGAGAAGATGTTCAGTTTGTCCGGAAGCAGGATGTTTGTGTCCACAACGTGGCTGGTTTTCCATTTGTAGTCCGTGATTGTCTGTAGACCCTGCCACATACGTCTGGTGTCTGAGCTGTTTAATTGTGACTCCACTTTGTCTCTATGCTGACGTTTTACTTGTTTGATTGACTTGCGGAAGGAATAACTACACTGTTCATATTCTGCCATTGTTCCCAGTCACCTTGCCGTGGTTAAATGCGATGTTTTGCGCGAATGCTGCCATCTATCCATGGATTCTGGTTAGGGTAGGTTTTAATAGTCACAGTGGGTACAGCATTGCCTATACACTTCCTGATAAACTCAGTCACCGTATAATCAGTAAATCCCCAGTATAATCGAATAGAGACTGAAACAGAAACCTGGCTAACTGACTAGAAAGGAAATTAGCAGTACTGTGGCCTGGTTGAACACAGCAGATTCTATCCCAGCTTAACCCCGCCTCCTGACCTTCACCTCGCCTCCTGACCTTCACCCCGCCTCCTGACCTTCACCCAGCCTCCCGACCTTCACCCAGCCTCCCGACCTTCACCCAGCCTCCTGATCTTCACCCAGCCTCCTGACCTTCACCCAGCCTCCTGACTTTCACCCCGCCTCCTGACCTGACCTTCACCCCGCCTCCTGACCTGACCTTCACCCAGCCTCCCGACCTGACCTTCACCCAGCCTCCCGACCTGACCTTCACCCAGCCTCCCGACCTGACCTTCACCCAGCCTCCCGACCTGACCTTAACCCAGCCTCCCGACCTGACCTTAACCCAGCCTCCCGACCTGACCTTAACCCAGCCTCCCGACCTGACCTTAACCCAGCCTCCCGACCTGACCTTAACCCAGCCTCCCGACCTTCACCCAGCCTCCTGACCTTCACCCAGCCTCCCGACCTTCACCCAGCCACCCGACCTTCACCCAGCCACCCGACCTTCACCCAGCCTCCCGACCTTCACCCAGCCTCCCGACCTTCACCCAGCCTCCCGACCTGACCTTCAACCAGCCACCCGACCTTCACCCAGCCTCCCAACTTGACCTTCACCCAGCCTCCCGACCTTCACCCAGCCACCCGACCTTCACCCAGCCTCCCGACCTGACTTTAACCCAGCCTCCCGACCTTCATTAAGCCACCTGACCTTTGCCCAGCCACCCGACCTTCACCCAGCCTCCCGGCCTTCACCCAGCCTCCCGACCTTCATTAAGCCCCCCGACTTGACTTTCACCCAGCCTCCCGACCTTCACCCAGCCTCCCGACCTGACTTTAACCCAGCCACCCGACCTTCATTAAGCCTCCCGACCTTCACCCAGCCTCCCGACCTTCACCCAGCCTCCCGACCTGACCTTAACCCTGTCTGACTTCCTCTTCCCTTCCGTCTGACGTTGCTCTGACTAGATGGCAGAACATTGTCACTAGGTTCCTTGTGGTACATCTCTGTACTCTGTTAATTCCTGCTCTAGATAGAAAGGGTGTGTATGTGTATGTGTATGTGTGTGTGTGTGTGTGTGTGTGTGTGTGAGGTGACATATGGCCCAGAGGAAATCCCATGACAGTAATTTCCCAAAGGGCTTAGCGGCCTGCAGGGAGGAGGAGTGTGTGTGATGCACTCTGACAGGGATGTGGTGGTGTCAGGAGAGAGTCCTGACCTTATAGTGGGTCTCTTTGGGTTCATTTCAGTGCAAGACCACATGGTTACCACCCTCAGCAAGGGTGCTGAAAACCGGATGCATCCAGTTTACAAGGGAAATGGAAAGAGAGCCTGTGAAGCAACTTTTTGGACGTTAACAAGCAGACACTCCAGCTTAAGTTCCTCCTCCACAATTACTGGATTGGTTGAACAGTGCAGAAGAGAACCATCCAGACAGGACCAGAATGAAAGGCCTGCTTAGGTTATATGGACACTAATCTCCTGTGTTACTGCCATCACTTTTACTAGTTTCAAGGGGAGAGGTGGGGGGAGGAGACGAGAGGAGACTAGAGCTGAGGGGAGGGGAGGGGAAGAGAACAGACGAGAGGTGGGGAGGAGAGGGTGAGAGTATGTATGTCAGTGCTGTGTGTGTGGGTGGGTGTGTGTGGGTGTGGGTGGGTGCTAGGTGGTGGGTGGATGCTAGGTGGTGGATGTGTGTGGGTGGGTGCTAGGTGGTGGATGTGGGTGGGTGGGTTCTAGGTGGTGGGTGTGGGTGTGGGTGGGTGCTAGGTGGTGGATGTGAGTGGGTGCTAGGTGGTGGGTGTGTGTGGGTGGTGGGTGTGGGTGGGTGCTAGGTGGTGGGTGTGGGTGGGTGCTAGGTGGTGTTTGGGTGGGTGGGTGGATGTGGGTGGGTGGGTGGGTGGATGGTGGGTGGATGTGGGTGGGTGGTAGATGTGGGTGGGTGATAGGTGGTGGGTGGGTGCTTGGTGCTGTGTAGGTGTGTGTGGGTGCTTGGTGCTGTGTGGGTGGTAGGTGGTGCTGTTGTCCACCTTATGATCTGCATCACTGGGACATCTACAGTCACTGTCTGTGTGTGTTTCAACTTATAATGTCACAAGTACTGAGAAATGGATTCTACCAGCTCCAAACCCAACAATGTAGTGATCACTATCAATGGTTAGGGTTAGAGGTCAAACAGCAGTCCTGTCTCAGAGGAACATACAGCAGTCCTGTCTCAGAGGACCAAACAGCAGTCCTGTCTCAGAGGACCAAACAGCAGTCCTGTCTCAGAGGACCAAACAGCAGTCCTGTCTCAGAGGAACATTAGTTAGTGGTCAAACAGCAGTCCTGTCTCAGAGGAACATTAGTTAGTGGTCAAACAGCAGTCCTGTCTCAGAGGAACATTAGTTAGTGGTCAAACAGCAGTCCTGTCTCAGAGGAACATTAGTTAGTGGTCAAACAGCAGTCCTGTCTCAGAGGAACATACAGCAGTCCTGTCTCAGAGGACCAAACAGCAGTCCTGTCTCAGAGGACCAAACAGCAGTCCTGTCTCAGAGGAACATACAGTAGTCCTGTCTCAGAGGAACATACAGTAGTCCTGTCTCAGAGGAACATACAGTAGTCCTGTCTCAGAGGAACATACAGTAGTCCTGTCTCAGAGGAACATACAGTAGTCCTGTCTCAGAGGACCAAACAGCAGTCCTGTCTCAGAGGACCAAACAGCAGTCCTGTCTCAGAGGACCAAACAGCAGTCCTGTCTCAGAGGAACATACTGCAGTCCTGTCTCAGAGGAACAATAGTTAGTGGCCAAACAGCAGTCCTGTCTCAGAGGACCAAACAGCAGTCCTGTCTCAGAGGAACATACAGCAGTCCTGTCTCAGAGGACCAAACAGCAGTCCTGTCTCAGAGGACCAAACAGCAGTCCTGTCTCAGAGGAACAAACAGCAGTCCTGTCTCAGAGGAACATTAGTTAGTGGTCAAACAGCAGTCCTGTCTCAGAGGACCAAACAGCAGTCCTGTCTCAGAGGACCAAACAGCAGTCCTGTCTCAGAGGACCAAACAGCAGTCCTGTCTCAGAGGACCAAACAGCAGTCCTGTCTCAGAGGACCAAACAGCAGTCCTGTCTCAGAGGACCAAACAGCAGTCCTGTCTCAGAGGACCAAACAGCAGTCCTGTCTCAGAGGAACATTAGTTAGTGGTCAAACAGCAGTCCTGTCTCAGAGGAACATACAGCAGTCCTGTCTCAGAGGAACATTAGTTAGTGGTCTGGTGTCTACTGGTCTACCTTGTTCTCTACTTGTGTCTTCTGGTCTATCTTGGCTTCTGTTGACTTCTGTTGACTTCTACTGGTCTATATGGGCTTCTGTTGGCCTCTACTGGTCTATATTGAGCTTTACTGGTTTCTACTGTTCTCTTCTGGTCTCTTCTGTTCTCTACTGGTCTACTGGTCTACTGGTCTCTACTGGTTTCTTCTGTTGTCTACTGGTTTCTTCTGTTGTCTACTGGTCTCTTCTGTTGTCTTCTGTTGTCTTCTGTTCTCTACTGGTGTCTACTAGTCTCTTCTGGTCTATATTGGTCTCTAATGGCAATCTACATGGGATTGTGCTCTTAATGTGTCTCTAACCTCTAACCCAGACAGGTGTGGAGAAGCTGACCTGGAGGGACCGTCTACCTGGATACCTCATCAACATCTCCTCCATCCTCTTTATGGTGACTGTGCTTTTAGTTTGGCCTGATGTTGTCTCTCTCACTCTGTCTCCTCACTCTGTCTCCTCTCTCCGTGTCTCTCTGTCCCCTCTCTCCGTGTCTCTCTCTCTCTCCCTCTCTCCGTGTCTCTCTCTCTGTCCCTCTCTCCGTGTCTCTCTCTCTCTCTGTCCCTCTCTCCGTGTCTCTCTCTCTCTCTGTCCCTCTCTCTCTGTCCCTCTCTCTCTGTCCCTCTGTCCCTCTCTCCGTGTCTCTCTCTCTCTCTCTCTCCCTCTCTCTGTGTCTCTCTCTCTCCCTCTCTCTGTGTCTCTCTCTCTCTCTCCCTCTCTCTGTGTCTCTCTCTCTCTCTCCCTCTCTCTGTGTCTCTCTCTCTCCCTCTCTCTGTGTCTCTCTCTCTCTGTCCCTCTCTCTGTGTCTCTCTCTCTGTGTCTCTCTCTCTGTGTCTCTCTCTCTCTGTGTCTCTCTCTCTGTGTCTCTCTCTCTGTGTCTCTCTCTCTGTGTCTCTCTCTCTGTGTCTCTCTCTCTGTGTCTCTCTCTCTGTGTCTCTCTCTCTGTGTCTCTCTCTCTGTGTCTCTCTCTCTGTGTCTCTCTGTGTGTCTCTCTCTCTGTGTCTCTCTGTGTGTGTCTCTCTCTGTGTCTCTCTCTCTCTCTCCCTCTCTCTGTGTCTCTCTCTCTCTGTGTCTCTCTCTCTGTGTCTCTCTCTCTGTGTCTCTCTCTCTGTGTCTCTCTCTCTGTGTCTCTCTCTCTGTGTCTCTCTCTCTGTGTCTCTCTCTCTGTGTCTCTCTGTGTGTCTCTCTCTCTGTGTCTCCTCTCTCCGTGTCTCTCTCTGTGTCTCTCTCTCTGTGTCTCTCTCTCTGTGTCTCTCTCTCTGTGTCTCTCTCTCTGTGTCTCTCTGTGTGTCTCTCTCTCTGTGTCTCCTCTCTCCGTGTCTCTCTCTCTGTCTCTCTCTCTGTCCCTCTTTCTGTCTCCTCTCTCTCTCACAGTGGTCAGGTATTCTGCCACTCTGTGGTCAGGTATTCTTTCCAAAATGTCAAGTAATTATCTTTTGTTTTTTTCATGATTTGGTTGGGTCTAATTGTGTTGCTGTCCTTGGACTCTGTGGTGTGTGTTTGTGTTTGTGAACAGAGCCCCAGGACCAGCTTGCTTAGGGGGACTCTTCTCGAGGTTCATCTCTCTGTAGGTGATGGCTTGGTTATGGAAGGTTTGGGAATCGTTTCCTTTTAGGTGGTTGTAGATTTGATGGCTCTTTTCTGGATTTTGATAATTAGCGTGTATCTGCTTAATTCTGCTCTGCAGGTATTATTTGGTGTTCTACGTTGTACGCGGAGGATATTTTTTGGTGTTTGTCCCATTTAGTGAATTCTTGGTTGGTGAGCGAACCCCAGACCTCACAAACATAAAGGGCAATGGGTTCTATAACTGATTCAAGTATTTTTTTTGCCAGATCCTAATTGGTATGTCAAATTTATGTTCCTTTTGATTTCATAGAAGGCCCTTCTTGCCTTGTCACTCAGATCGTTCACAGCTTTGAAGTTACCTGTGGCGCTGAAGTTTAGGCCGAATATTGTATAGTTTTTTTTGTGTGCTCTAGGGCAACAGTGTCAAGATGGAATTTGTATTTATGGTCCTGGCAAATTGACCTTTTTTGGAACACCATTTTTTGTCTTCCTGAGATTTACTGTCAGGGCCCAGGTCTGTCAGGGCCCAGGTCTGACAGAATCTGTGCAGAAGATTTAGGTGCTGCTGTAGACCCTCCTTGGTTGTGGACAGAAGCACCAGATCATCACCAAACAGTAGACATTTGACTTCAGATTCTAGTAGGGTGAGGCCGGATGCTGTAGACTGTTCTAGTGCCCTCGCCAATTCGTTGATATATATGTTGAACAGGGTGAAGTTTAAGCTGCATCCCTGTCTCACCCCATGGCCCTGTGGAAATAAATGTGTTTTTTCCCAATTTTAACCACATACTTGTTGATTGTGTACATGGATTTTATAATGTCGAACTGCTTTCCATCAAATTGACTAGCAGACCCTCATGCCAAATTGAGTCAAACACTTTTTTTAAATCAACAAAGCATGCGAAGCCTTTGTTTTGGTTTGTGTGTTTGCCAATTAGGGTGTGCAGGGTGAATACGTGGTCTGTCGTATAGTAATTTGGTTCTGGAATCCAGTGTGTTCTGGAATCCAGTGTGTTCTGGAATCCAGTGTGTTCTGGAATCCAGTGTGTTCTGGAATCCAGTGGGTTCTGGAATCCAGTGTGTTCTGGAATCCAGTGTGTTCTGGAATCCAGTGTGTTCTGGAATCCAGTGTGTTCTGGAATCCAGTGGGTTCTGGAATCCAGTGGGTTCTGGAATCCAGTGGGTTCTGGAATCCAGTGTGTTCTGGAATCCAGTGTGTTCTGGAATCCAGTGGGTTCTGGAATCCAGTGGGTTCTGGAATCCAGTGTGTTCTGGAATCCAGTGGGTTCTGGAATCCAGTGGGTTCTGGAATCCAGTGGGTTCTGGAACCCAGTGGGTTCTGGTCTTTAATAGTTGATTCTAAGATTTGTATTTGATCATTTAGATGTTTTGCTGTTTGGTCTGTGTTATAGGGCCAAAAGATTGAAGAAGTGGTTAACCCATACATCTCCTTTTGGAAAGATAACTCTTCCTGTTGTTTGTTTAGTGTTTTCCAATTTGATTCATCATAGTGAAACATAGGCTCAGGTTTTCTGCGTCGCAGTTTTTGGTTGGATAGATTTGCTGAGGGACTAATACAGTAATGTCTCTCTGTCCTAGTTTGGGCTGAGGGACTAATACAGGAATGTCTCTCTGTCCTAGTTTGGGCTGAGGGACTAATACAGGAATGTCTCTCTGTCCTAGTTTGGGCTGAGGGACTAATACAGTAATGTCTCTCTGTCCTAGTTTGGGCTGACGTTCTCTGCAGTTTTCGGTGTGATCGTGTATCGTATTGTCGTTTCCGCTCTAATGGCGATGTCACCTGACCCAGAGACCAAGTCTAACGTGCGTGTCACCGTCACGGCAACCGCTGTCATCATCAACCTGGTGGTCATTCTGATACTGGATGAGATCTACGGAGCTGTGGCCGTCTGGCTCACTGAGCTGGGTAACACACCTCTACATTCAGATTATTAAGTGTTGTAGCTGGGTAACACACCTCTACATTCAGATTATTAAGTGTTGTAGCTGGGTAACACACCTCTACCTTCAGATTATTAAGTGTTGTAGCTGGGTAACACACCTCTACATTCAGATTATTAAGTGTTGTAGCTGGGTAACACACCTCTACATTCAGATTATTAAGTGTTGTAGCTGGGTAACACACCTCTACATTCAGATTATTAAGTGTTGTAGCTGGGTAACACACCTCTACATTCAGATTATTAAGTGTTGTAGCTGGGTAACACACCTCTACATTCAGATTATTAAGTGTTGTAGCTGGGTAACACACCTCTACATTCAGATGATTAAGTGTTGTAGCTGGGTAACACACCTCTACATTCAGATGATTAAGTGTTGTAGCTGGGTAACACACCTCTACATTCAGATGATTAAGTGTTGTAGCTGGGTAACACACCACTACATTCAGATTATTACATGTTTGTGTCCTGTGTGCTACGTCACATTTCTCAAATACTTTTTCATACGGTCTCCTGAATAAGACATCTCTCCCATCACTCTCTCCCATCACTCTCTCCCATCACTCTCTCCTCCTCTCCTCTTTCCCATCACTCTCCCATCACTCTCTCCTCTCCTCTCTCCCATCCCTCTCTCCTCCTCTCCTCTTTCCCATCACTCTCTCCCATAACTCTCCCCTCTCACATCACTCTCTCCTCTCCCATCACTCTCTCCTCTCCTCTCTCCCATCACTCTCTCCCATCACTCTCTCCTCTCCTCTCTCCCATCACTCTCTCCCATCACTCTCCCCTCTCCCATCCCTCTCTCTTCACCTCTATTCATCCCTCTTCTCTCCATTCCCCCTCTCTCCTCTCCCAGAGATTCCAAGGACAGAGAGTAACTTTGAGCAGCATCTGATTCTGAAGGCTTTTCTACTGAAGTTCATGAACGCCTACGCCCCCATATTCTATGTAGCTTTCTTTAAGGGACGGTACGACACAGACACACACATGTATACGTGGGGTTATGTGGAGAGATGAATGACACTGGGTTAGGGTTGGGGTTAGGGGTTAGGGTTAGGGGTTAACGTGGAGAGATGAATGACACTGGGTTAGGGGTTAGGGGTTAGGGGTTAGGGTTAGGGGTTAACATGTGGAGAGATGAATGACACTGGGTTAGGGGTTAACGTGGAGAGATGAATGACACGGGGTTAGGGGTTGGGGTTAGGGGTTAACACGTGGAGAGATGAATGACACTGGGTTAGGGTTAGGGGTTAGGGTTAGGGGTTGGGGTTAGGGGTTAGGGGTTAACATGTGGAGAGATGAATGACACTGGGTTAGGGTTAGGGGTTAGGGGTTGGGGTTAGGGGTTAGGGTTAGGGGTTGGGGTTAGGGGTTAGGGGTTAACATGTAGAGAGATGAATGACACTGGGTTAGGGGTTAGGGGTTAGGGTTTAGGGGTTAACATGTAGAGAGATGAATGACACTGGGTTAGGGGTTAGGGTTAGGGGTTAGGGGTTAACATGTGGAGAGATGAATGACACTGGGTTAGGGGTTGGGGTTAGGGTTAGGGGTTAGGGTTAGGGGTTGGGGTTAGGGGTTGGGGTTAGGGGTTAGGGTTAGTGGTTGGGGTTAACATGTAGAGAGATGAATGACACTGGGTTAGGGTTAGGGGTTAGGGGTTAGGGTTAGGGGTTAACATGTGGAGATGAATGACACTGGGTTAGGGTTAGGGGTTGGGGTTAACATGTGGAGATGAATGACACTGGGTTAGGGTTAGGGGTTAGGGGTTAACATGTGGAGAGATGAATGACACTGGGTTAGGGTTAAGGGTTAGGGTTAGGGGTTAACATGTAGAGAGATGAATGACACTGGGTTGGGGTTAGGGGTTAACATGTAGAGAGATGAATGACACTGGGTTAGGGGTTAGGGGTTAGGGGTTAACATGTAGAGATTAATGACACTGGGTTGGGGTTAGGGGTTAACATGTAGAGAGATGAATGACACTGGGTTAGGGTTAGGGGTTAGGGGTTAACACGTGGAGAGATGAATGACACTGGGTTAGGGTTAGGGGTTAGGGGTTAACATGTGGAGAGATGAATGACACTGGGTTAGGGGTTGGTTAGGGGTTAACGTGGAGAGATGAATGACACTGGGTTAGGGGTTAGGGTTAGGGGTTAGGGGTTAACGTGGAGAGATGAATGACACTGGGTTAGGGTTAGGGGTTAACATGTAGAGAGATTAATGACACTGGGTTAGGGGTTAGGGGTTAGGGTTAGGGGTTAACATGTGGAGAGATTAATGACACTGGGTTAGGGGTTGGGGTTAGGGGTTAGGGTTAGGGGTTAGGGTTAGGGGTTAGGGGTTGGGGTTAGGGGTTAACATGTGGAGAGATTAATGACACTGGGTTAGAGGTTGGGGTTAAGGGTTAGGGGTTAGGGGTTGGGGTTAGGGGTTAGGGGTTAACATGTGGAGAGATTAATGACACTGGGGTTGGGGTTAGGGGTTAGGGGTTGGGGTTAGGGGTTAACATGTAGAGAGATTAATGACACTGGGTTAGGGTTAGGGGTTAACATGTAGAGAGATGACACTGGGTTAGGGGTTAGGGTTAGGGGTTGTTAGGGGTTGTTGACCGTTTGATGAGACAGAACTGTAAACAGACAGGACTCTACTCTGAGTAGGACCGTTTGATGAGACAGAACACAGACACCCATACTATCATACTATCATGCTGAATAGAACAGGTCTTTGACAGCCTTTATGTAATTATACTCACCCTGGTGTGTGTGTGTGTGTGTGTGTGTGTTGACAGGTTTGCAGGCAGGCCGGGAGACTACGTCTATGTTTTTAATGACTACCGGATGGAGGAGGTGAGTGGGGGGGATGTTAGTGGAGGGGGGTGTTCGTACGCTAATGTTCTTGCTTACATCTTACTGTCTGGCCTCTGTCATACTCTTGGCTCTGACCCCCCCCTCTCTCTCCCTCTCAGTGTGCCCCGGGAGGTTGTTTAATAGAGTTATGTATTCAGCTCAGCATCATCATGGTGGGGAAACAACTCATTCAGAACAATGTCTTTGAGATTGGTATCCCGTGAGTACACACACACGCACACACACGTACACACACACATACACACACGCACGTACACACACGCACGTACACACACGCACGCACACACACACACGTACACACACACACACGTACACACACACACACGTACACACACACACACACACACACACTGCCCTGCCCATTCCTCCTCTATATCTGCCATTAAGGACATTTTCTCTCCTGACTTTATGAGCCTAACATCAATATCAGGGATTTAATATTTTAAATAGTGGTTTTAAATAGTGGTTCATTGTGGCTCATAGTGGTTCGTAGTGGCTCATAGAGGCTCCTAGTGGTTTCATAGTGCCTCCTAGTGGTTCATAGTGGCTCATTTAATATTTTAATGTTAGGACGTTCTCTATTACTCTGTGCTGCTTCACTGGGGATCATAGTGGTTCATAGTGGCTCATAGCGGCTCATAGTGGCTCATAGAGGCTCCTAGTGGCTCCTAGTGGCTCGTAGTGGTTCATAGTGGCTCATAGTGGTTCATAGCGTCTTTTTTAATGTTAGGACGTTCTCTACTACTCTGTGCTGCTTCACTGGGGCTCATAGTGGTTCATTGTGGCTCATAGTGGTTCATTGTGGCTCATAGTGGCTCCTAGTGGCTCCTAGTGGCTCGTAGTGGTTCATAGTGGCTCGTAGTCGTTCGTAGTGGCTCATAGTGGCTCATAGTGGCTCGTAGTGGTTCATAGTGGCTCATAGTGGTTCATAGCGTCTTTTTTAATGTTAGGATGTTCTCCATTACTCTGTGCTGCTTCACTGGGGCGCATAGCAGCTTATAGTGGCTCATAGTGTCCTATAGTGTCTTGGTGTCATCGAGTTTCATGGTTCTCTTTCTCTCTGACTCATCTCTCCTTTTCTCTCTCCATCTCTTCCTCCCTTCTCGCTCTCCCTCGTCAGTAAGTTGAAGAAGTTGATCCGAGCATGGAAGGGTAAGGGGATTTCATTGGAGGAGAGAGAGGAGCAGCGTGCCAGACCTCCTCAACAGTGGAACCTCGACTACACCCTGGTCCCCTTTGAAGGACTGACCCCCGAGTACATGGAGATGAGTGAGTATATAGTAACAATAGATAACAGAGGTGAGGAGGTCAGGTAATTAACTAGACACCTGGACCATACCACCCTGCCTCTCTCTCCCTGTTACCTGGACAGAGACCATACCTCCCTGTTACCTGGACAGAGACCATACCACCCTGTTACCTGGACAGAGACCATACCACCCTGTTACCTGGACAGAGACCATACCACCCTGTTACCTGGACAGAGACCATACCACCCTGTTACCTGGACAGAGACCATACCACCCTGTTACCTGGACAGATACCACCCTGTTACCTGGACAAAGACCATACCACCCTGTTACCTGGACAGAGACCATACCACCCTGTTACCTGGACAGAGACCATACCACCCTGTTACCTGGACAGATACCACCCTGCCTCTCTGCCTCTCTCTTAGGCTTGGTTCACTTACAGCTCATCTCTTGGCAGTAGTACTATAGATTACTTTATCACTGAACCTCATCCCAGATCCAAGATGGCATAGCAGTTCAGACGACTTTGTCTTGTTGTGTCCCGTGTATATATCTTTTTTTTCCTTCGTATATATTTTTTATATTTTGAACCTCAGTTTCAACATGCTACAACCCGCCACCCAATGTGGATCTGCTATTTCCTATACTGCAGAACCGGAACCCCCAACAGGAGATAGCCAGCTAACTAGCTAGTAGTCACCCACTGCTAGTGGTCATCAGCTAACCTTAGCCTGGTCAACTCCTGCCAGTCAGCATAGAGCGACTCAACCCACTGCTAGTGGCCATCAGCTAACCTTAGCCTGGTCAACTCCTGCCAGTCAGCATAGAGCGACTCAACCCACTGCTAGTGGTCATCAGCTAACCTTAGCCTGGTCAACTCCTGCCAGTCAGCATAGAGCGACTCAACCCACTGCTAGTGGTCATCAGCTAACCTTAGCCTGGTCAACTCCTGCCAGTCAGCATAGAGTGACTCAACCCACTGCTAGTGGTCATCAGCTAACCTTAGCCTGGTCAACTCCTGCCAGTCAGCATAGAGCGACTCAACCCACTGCTAGTGGTCATCAGCTAACCTTAGCCTGGTCAACTCCTGCCAGTCAGCATAGAGCGACTCAACCCACTGCTAGCGGTCATCAGCTAACCTTAGCCTGGTCAACTCCTGCCAGTCAGCATAGAGCGACTCAACCCACTGCTAGTGGTCATCAGCTAACCTTAGCCTGGTCAACTCCTGCCAGTCAGCATAGAGCGGCTCAACCCACTGCTAGTGGTCATCAGCTAACCTTAGCCTGGTCAACTCCTGCCAGTCAGCATAGAGCGACTCAACCCACTGCTAGCGGTCATCAGCTAACCTTAGCCTGGTCAACTCCTGCCAGTCAGCATAGAGCGACTCAACCCACTGCTAGCGGTCATCAGCTAACCTTAGCCTGGTCAACTCCTGCCAGTCAGCATAGAGCGACTCAACCCACTGCTAGTGGTCATCAGCTAACCTTAGCCTGGTCAACTCCTGCCAGTCAGCATAGAGCGACTCATCCCCCTGCTAGCGGCCATCAGCTAACCTTAGCCTGGTCAACTCCTGCCAGTCAGCATAGAGCGACTCAACCCACTGCTAGCGGTCATCAGCTAACCTTAGCCTGGTCAACTCCTGCCAGTCAGCATAGAGCGACTCAACCCACTGCTAGCGGTCATCAGCTAACCTTAGCCTGGTCAACTCCTGCCAGTCAGCATAGAGCGACTCAACCCACTGCTAGTGGTCATCAGCTAACCTTAGCCTGGTCAACTCCTGCCAGTCAGCATAGAGCGACTCAACCTACTGCTAGTGGTCATCAGCTAACCTTAGCCTGGTCAACTCCTGCCAGTCAGCATAGAGCGACTCAACCCACTGCTAGTGGTCATCAGCTAACCTTAGTCTGGTCAACTCCTGCCAGTCAGCATAGAGCGGCTCAACCCACTGCTAGTGGTCATCAGCTAACCTTAGCCTGGTCAACTCCTGCCAGTCAGCATAGAGCGACTCAACCCACTGCTAGCGGCCATCAGCTAACCTTAGCCTGGTCAACTCCTGCCAGTCAGCATAGAGCGACTCAACCCACTGCTAGTGGTCATCAGCTAACCTTAGCCTGGTCAACTCCTGCCAGTCAGCATAGAGCGACTCAACCCACTGCTAGCGGTCATCAGCTAACCTTAGCCTGGTCAACTCCTGCCAGTCAGCATAGAGCGACTCAACCCACTGCTAGCGGCCATCAGCTAACCTTAGCCTGGTCAACTCCTGCCAGTCAGCATAGAGCGACTCAACCCACTGCTAGTGGTCATCAGCTAACCTTAGCCTGGTCAACTCCTGCCAGTCAGCATAGAGCAACTCAACCCACTGCTAGTGGTCATCAGCTAACCTTAGCCTGGTCAACTCCTGCCAGTCAGCATAGAGCGACTCAACCCACTGCTAGTGGTCATCAGCTAACCTTAGCCTGGTCAACTCCTGCCAGTCAGCATAGAGCGACTCAACCCACTGCTAGTGGTCATCAGCTAACCTTAGCCTGGTCAACTCCTGCCAGTCAGCATAGAGCGACTCAACCCACTGCTAGTGGTCATCAGCTAACCTTAGCCTGGTCAACTCCTGCCAGTCAGCATAGAGCAACTCAACCCACTGCTAGTGGTCATCAGCTAACCTTAGCCTGGTCAACTCCTGCCAGTCAGCATAGAGCGACTCAACCCACTGCTAGTGGTCATCAGCTAACCTTAGCCTGGTCAACTCCTGCCAGTCAGCATAGAGCGACTCAACCCACTGCTAGTGGTCATCAGCTAACCTTAGCCTGGTCAACTCCTGCCAGTCAGCATAGAGCGACTCAACCCACTGCTAGTGGTCATCAGCTAACCTTAGCCTGGTCAACTCCTGCCAGTCAGCATAGAGCGACTCAACCCACTGCTAGTGGTCATCAGCTAACCTTAGCCTGGTCAACTCCTGCCAGTCAGCATAGAGCGACTCAACCCACTGCTAGTGGTCATCAGCTAACCTTAGCCTGGTCAACTCCTGCCAGTCAGCATAGAGCGACTCAACCCACTGCTAGTGGTCATCAGCTAACCTTAGCCTGGTCAACTCCTGCCAGTCAGCATAGAGCGACTCAACCCACTGCTAGTGGTCATCAGCTAACCTTAGCCTGGTCAACTCCTGCCAGTCAGCATAGAGCGACTCAACCCAGATCATACCGGACTGCTCCACATCTCCGGTTTCCTACCGCTCTGAACCTTTTCACCTGGATCATCACAGCTAGCTAGCTGCTATCCAAGTGGCTACCCCCTGGCTATCGTCTCTGTCCCGACGCAAACACCAGTGAGCCTGGAACTAGCCTCGTGCTAGTCCCATCTCCCGGCTAGCTGAAGAGGTCCATCAGCCACTCCTTGGGCTACAATACATATTTTGCCAATTGGTCTGGACCCCTTTTACTTCCGACACTGAGCCCCGACGATTCCATCACGACTGGTCTACCGACATAATCTGCCGAGGGGTTTCAACAGGCTCCTCTGTTGCGACATCCCCTGAAGGCCCATCCGCTAGCCTGCTAGCCACGACCCGCTATCTGTTTAGAGCATATTGGAATGTTAGCTGAAGAGGACCTTCAGCCAATTTCTTGGGCTACAATACCTATTTTGCCAATTGGCCTGGACCCTTTTACCACACGGAGCCCTGCTGATCCATCATGACTGGTCTGCCGACGTAACCACACGAGGGGGCTACAACAGACTTCTTCCGTTAAGACGTCCCACTAAGGCCCTTCTGCTAGCCTTTTAGACCCGGCCAGCTAGCTGTCTGAATCGCCGTGTCTCCAGCTCACCTAGCTTCCCACTGGTCCCTATGATCACTCGGCTACGCATGCCTCTCCCAAATGTCAATATGTCTTGTCCATTGCTGTTTTGGTTAGAGATTATTGTCTTATTTCACTGTAGAGACTCCAGCCCTGATCAATATGCCTTAACTAGCAATTTTGTTTCACCTCCCACACATGCGGTTGACCTCACCTGGTCTAAATGGTGGCTCTATAGACAAAACCTCTCTCATCGTCACTCAATGCCTAGGTTTACCTCCACTGTATTCACGTCCTACCATACCCTTGTCTGTACATTATGCCTTGAATCTATTCGTCCGTGCCCAGAAACCTGCTCCTTTTACTCTGTTCCGAACACACTAGACAACCAGTTCTTATAGCCTTTAGCCGTACCCTCCTCTGTTCCTCTGGTGATGTAGAGGTTAATCCAGGCCCTGCAGCGCCTAGCTCCACTCCCATTCCCCAGGCGCTCTCATTTGTTGACTTCCCTAAACCACTTCAGTGAGCAGGCCTTTCTAATCGACCTGGCCTGGGTATCCTGGAAGGATATTGACCTCATTCTGTCAGTAGAGGATTCCTGGTTATTCTTTAAAAGTGCTTTCCTCACCATCTTAAATAAATAAGCATGCCCCATTCAAAAAATGTCGAACCAGGAACCTATATAACCCTTGGTTCTCTCCAGACCTGACTGCCCTTGACCAGCACAAAAACATCCTGTGGCATTCTGCATTAGCATCTAATAGCCCTCTGTGATTTGCAATATTTCAGGGAAGTTAGGAACAAATATACACAGGCAGTTAGGATAGTAAAGGCTGGCTTTTCAAACAGAAAATTGCATCCTGTAGCACAAACTCCAAAATGTTCTGGGACACTGTAAAGTTAATGAAGAATAAGAGCACCTCCTCCCAGCTGCCCACTACACTGAGGCTAGGAAACACTGTCACCACTGATAAATCCACGATAATTGAGAATTTCAATAAGCATTTTTCTACGGCTGGCCATGCTTTCCACCTGGCTAACCCAACCCCGGTCAACAGCACTGCACCCCCCACAGCAACTTGCCCAAACCTCCCCCATTTCTCCTTCACCCAAATCCAGATAGCCGATGTTCTGAAAGAGAATCTGGACCCCTACATATCAGCTGGGCTAGACAATCTGGACCCTCTCTTTCTGAAACTATCCATCACAAGTGTTGCAACCCCTATTCCTAGCCTGTTCAACCTCTCTTTCGTATCGTCTGTTGTCCCCAAAGACTGGAAAGCTGCCGCAGTCATCCCCCTCTTCAAAGGGCGACACTTCTGACCCTTCTTTGGACACTGACGAGCTTCAATGCCATGCATATCTCCTTCTGTGGCCTCCAACTTCTCTTAAATGCAAGTAAAACTAAATGCATGCTCTTCGACCGATCACTGCCCGCACCTGCCTGCCCGCCCGTCCAGCATCACTACTCTGGACTGTTCTGACTTAGAATATGTGGACAATTACAAATACCTAGGTGTCTGGTTAGACTGTAAACTCCTTCCAGACTCACATTAAGCATCTTCTAGGTCCTGAACTCAGGGTGGGTCCCCTGCTAGGTCCTGAACTCGGGGTGTGTCCCCTGCTAGGTCCTGAACTCGGGGTGTGTCCCCTGCTAGGTCCTGAACTCGGGGTGTGTCCCCTGCTAGGTCCTGAACTCGGGGTGTGTCCCCTGCTAGGTCCTGAACTCGGGGTGTGTCCCCTGCTAGGTCCTGAACTCGGGGTGTGTCCCCTGCTAGGTCCTGAACTCGGGGTGTGTCCCCTGCTAGGTCCTGAACTCGGGGTGTGTCCCCTGCTAGGTCCTGAACTCGGGGTGTGTCCCCTGCTAGGTCCTGAACTCGGGGTGTGTCCCCTGCTAGGTCCTGAACTCGGGGCGTGTCCCCTGCTAGGTCCTGAACTCGGGGCGTGTCCCCTGCTAGGTCCTGAACTCGGGGCGTGTCCCCTGCTAGGTCCTGAACTCGGGGCGTGTCCCCTGCTAGGTCCTGAACTCGGGGCGTGTCCCCTGCTAGGTCCTGAACTCGGGGCGTGTCCCCTGCTAGGTCCTGAACTCGGGGCGTGTCCCCTGCTAGGTCCTGAACTCGGGGCGTGTCCCCTGCTAGGTCCTGAACTCGGGGCGTGTCCCCTGCTAGGTCCTGAACTCGGGGCGTGTCCCCTGCTAGGTCCTGAACTCGGGGCGTGTCCCCTGCTAGGTCCTGAACTCGGGGCGTGTCCCCTGCTAGGTCCTGAACTCGGGGCGTGTCCCCTGCTAGGTCCTGAACTCGGGGCGTGTCCCCTGCTAGGTCCTGAACTCGGGGCGTGTCCCCTGCTAGGTCCTGAACTCGGGGCGTGTCCCCTGCTAGGTCCTGAACTCGGGGCGTGTCCCCTGCTAGGTCCTGAACTCGGGGCGTGTCCCCTGCTAGGTCCTGAACTCGGGGTGTGTCCCCTGCTAGGTCCTGAACTCGGGGTGGGTCCCCTGCGAGGTCCTGAACTCGGGGTGGGTCCCCTGCGAGGTCCTGAACTCGGGGTGGGTCCCCTGCGAGGTCCTGAACTCGGGGTGGGTCCCCTGCCCTCCAGCTGTTTGTTGGTGTGTTGTAGAGGACTACCAGATAAGATAATGACTTGTTCCATACACTTCCTCATGTTGTTCCTCTCAACTAACACTCTGTGTGTGTTCTCTCCCCAGTTATCCAGTTTGGTTTTGTTTCTCTGTTTGTCGCGTCGTTCCCTCTGGCTCCTCTCTTCGCTCTTCTCAACAACGTGATCGAGATCCGCCTCGATGCCAAGAAGTTTGTCACCGAGCTGCGACGACCGGACGCTGTCCAAGCCAAAGACATCGGTAACACACACGCTTGCACGCAAAGACGCATGTCCACACACAGATCCACACACAGATCCACATCCCTCCACTCTTCTCTCACAACTCTGTTCTCTCTCTCTGTAGGAATCTGGTACAACATCCTGAGTGGAATGGGAAAGTTCTCTGTCATTATAAATGTAAGTGTTAACATTGGAGCGCACACACTCATTCTAAAAACACAGTGTATTTTTGCCCCCTGATGCAGTAAAGATAATATTCACCCATTTTTAATGTTATATTGTTTTTCTGCATCTCTTAGTAATGTTCTGTCATTTCCCGGGGTCATTTAATGTTTTCATGTGTATCTGAGCTATTGCCGTTCAAGCAGGCAGAAATCTGTCCGGAATGAAGTAGCACTGTGATAGTCAGTCACTACACTGGAAGTTAATAGGAAGTAGCACTGTGATAGTCAGTCACTACACTGGAAGTTAATAGGAAGTAGCACTGTGATAGTCAGTCACTACACTGGAAGTTAATAGGAAGTAGCACTGTGATAGTCAGTCACTACACTGGAAGTTAATAGGAAGATGACTTTTAGATGGTGAAAACGTCTAATAGTGACTGATGTCATAACTCTTCTCTCCAATGGGGTGATGATATGTTTGATGTTCCTACCTGGAGAAATGTGTCATTCTAAGAGGAGAGCCCACCACAATGTCTCCTATTTGTCTGCCTCTTCAGTCCAGGTGCATTGCATGGTGCCGTTGCCAATGTCAGACTCCACTCTGCTTCAATCTGCAGGTTGGATATAGTGAGATTGTATATATGGTGAGACTCCTAAATTGATAGGGCAGTTTGTTTAGGCGATTTTACAACTAGATACGATACATGCTGATATTGTCTTTGGTATTATCGTCTGCAGACATGTTTGCTTGCCAGGGATACACATGGGATACATCGTCCAACTAAATGCTTACTTGCAGTTTCCTTCAATGCAACAACAATAAGAACTAATAAACAATAACAACAGAAACTAACATGTTAGCATCAGTATAATACACGAAGGCACAATTTGTAGTCCAATATTTGTATGTGTATTGGGGAAGGGTGGGATGGAGGGCAAGTGTATAAACTGAGCAGTATTGTAAGAGTCTGGTAACAGCAGTTGTGTGTGTGTGTGGCATGAACATGTGTTCTTGTGAATGTTAACCTGTTTAAAGGTCTTACTCACGTCAGCTACGGAGAGCGTGATCACACAGTCGTCCGAAACAACTGGTGCCGTCATGCATGGTTCGGTGTTGCTTGCATCGTAGCGGGATTTCTTATAAGCGTCCGGATACGTGTCCCCCTCCTTGAAAGCGGCAGCTCTAGCCTTTAGCTCAGTGCGGATGTTGCCTGTAATCCATGGCTTCTGGTTGGGATGTCTACGTACGGTCGCTGTGGTGAAAACGTTGTTGTTAATGAATCCGGATGAATCCCGTAACATATTCTCTGCTAGCTAAACAGTCCTGTACCTTAGCATCCGCTTCATCGGACCACTTCCTTATAGAGCACATCACTGGTACTTCCTGTTTGAGTACGCAGGAATCAGAAGGATATAGTTATGGTCAGATTTGCCAAATGGAGGGAGAGCTTTGTATGTGTCTCTGTGTGTGGAGTAAATGTGATTCTGTTTTTTCAGCTCTAGTTGTACGTGACATGCTGGTAGAATCAGTTTTCCTGCATTAAAGTCTCCGTGTACTAGGAGCGCCACCTCTGGATGAGAATTTTCTTGTTTGCTTATACAGCTCATTGAGTGTGGTCTTAATCTGAGGACCCATGCCAAATCTTTTAGTTTCCTGAGGGGGAATAGTCTTTGTTGTGCCTGCCCTATTCACGACTGTCTTGATTTGTTTGGACCATTCTAGTTTGTTGGTGATGTGGACACCAAGGAACTTGAAGCTCTCAACCTGCTCCACTACAGCCCCGTCAATGAGAATGGGGGCGTGTTCGGCCCGCCTTTTCCTGTAGTCCACAATCATCTCCTTTGTCTTGATTGCTTTGAGGGATACGTTGTTAGTCTGGCACCACCCTGCCAGGTCTCTGACCTCTGCCCTATAGGTTGTCTCGTCATTGTCAGTGATCAGGCTGTTGTCATCTGCAACTTAATGATGGTGTTGGAGTCGTGCCTTGTGTGTTGTTACCTACCCTTACCACCTGGGGCGGCCCGTCAGGAAGTCCAGGATCCAGTTGCAGAGGGTCCTGGGTGTTTAGTCCCAGAGTCCTTAGCTTAGTGATGAGCTTTGATCAAATGTATTTATATAGCCCTTCTTACATCAGCGGATATCTCAAAGTGCTGTACAGAAACCCAGCCTAAAACCCCAAACAGCAAGCAATGCAGGTGTAGAAGCATGGTGGCTAGGAAAAACTCCCTATAAAGGCCAAACCCTAGGAAGAAACCTAGAGAGGAACCAGGCTATGTGGGGTGGCCAGTCCTCTTCTGGCTGTGCCGGGTGTAGATTATAATAGAACATGGTCAAGATGTTCAAATGTTCATATATTACCAGCATGGTCAAATAATAGTAATGGCACGTCCCAGAGTCCTTAGCTTAGTGATGAG
Source organism: Oncorhynchus kisutch (assembly GCF_002021735.2). Classification (NCBI taxonomy): domain Eukaryota; kingdom Metazoa; phylum Chordata; class Actinopteri; order Salmoniformes; family Salmonidae; genus Oncorhynchus; species Oncorhynchus kisutch. The sequence goes on along the minus strand of NW_022261985.1, from coordinate 18,008,310 downwards.
CTTTGAGGGCACTATGGTGCTGAACGCTGAACTGTAGTCAATGAATAGCATTCTCACGTAGGTGTTCCTTTTGTCCAGGTGGGGAAGGGCAGTGTGGAGTGCAATAGAGATTGCATCATCTGTGTATCTGTTTGAGTGATATGCAAATTGGAGTGGGCTAGGGTTCCTGGGATAATGGTGTTGATGTGAGCCATGACCAGCCTTTCAATGTACTTCATGGCTACGGACGTGAGTGCTACGGGTCTGTAGTCATTTAGGCAGGTTACCTTAGTGTTCTTGGGCACAAGCTTGAAACATGTTGGTATTACAGACTCAATCAGGGACGTGTTGAAAATGTCAGTGAAGACACCTGCCAATTGGTCAGCACATGCCCGGAGCCCCCTCAATGGTAATCCGTCTGGCCCAGTTGCCTTGTGAATGTTGACTGGTTTTAATAAAGGTCTTCCTCACGTCAGCTACGGAGAGCGTGATCACACAGTCGTCCAGAACAGCTGATGCTCTCATGCATGCATCAGTGTTGCTTGCCCCGAAGTGAGCATAGAAGTGATTTAGCTCGTCTGGTAGGTTTGTGTCACTGGGCAGCTCACGGCTGTTCTTCCCTTTTAGTTATAGTTTGCAAGCCCTGCCACATCCGATGAGCATAGGAGCTGGTGTAGTACGATTCAATCATAGTCCTGTATTGACGCTTTGCCTGTTTGATGGTTCGTCTGAGGGCGTAGCGGGATTTCTCGTAAGCGTCCTGGTTAGAGTCACACTCCTTGAAGGCTCTTCCCTTTAGCTCAGTGCAGATGTTGCCTGTAATCCATGGCTTCTGGTTGGTGGGGAGGACGTCATTGATGCACTTATTGATGAAGCCAGTAACTCATGTGGTGTACTCAATTCCACTGGAGGAATCAGGAAACATATTCCAGTCTGTGACAAACAGTCCCGTGGCTTAGTATCTGCATCTTCTTTATTGACAGAGTCACTGGAGCTTCCTGCTTTAGTTTTTGTTTGTAAGCATGAATCAGGAGGATGGAATTAGGGTCAGATTTGTCAAATGGGTGGCGAGGGAGAACTTTGTATGCGTCTCTGTGTGTGGTGTAAAGGTGGTTTTAGAGGGGTTTTTTCCCCTCTGGTTGCACATTTAACATGCTGATAGAATTTAGGTAAGACTGATTTCAGTTTTCCTGCATTAAAGTCCCCTGCCGCTAGGAGTGACACCTCTGGGTGGGCGTTTTCCTGTTCGCTTATTGCCTTCTATTACTGACTGATTGCAGTCTTAGTGCAAGCTTCCACCTGTGGTGGAAAATAAACCGCCTCAAAAAATCTAGATGATAAACTCTCTTGGCAAATTGTGTGGTCTACAGCTTATCATGATATACTCTACTTCAGGCGAGCAAAATCAAGAGATTTCCTTAGATTTTGTGCACCAACTGTTATTTACAAATGTACACAGATCTCTCCCCCTCGTCTTACCTGGAGTGTGCTGTTCTATCTAGCCGGTGCAGCGTATATCCCGCTAGCTGAATGTTATCCATGTTGACATTCAGCCACGATTCGGTGAAACATAAGATATTACAGTTTTTGATGCCCCGTTGGTAGGATATTCGTGATTGTACCTCGTCTAATTTATTGTCCAATGATTGTACGTTGGCAAGTAATATTGTTGATAAAGGCAGATTTCCCACTCGCTGTCGGCGGATCCTTACCAGGCCAGCCCCCAGGCCTGTGTCCTCTATACCTGCGTCTCTTTCTCTGAGGATTTTGGCCTTGTCGGGTGTCTGAAGTACATCCTGTGCGTCCTGCTTGTTGAAGAAAAATCTTTGTCTAATCTGAGGTGAGTCATCGCTGTCCCGATATCCAGAAGCTCTTTTTTGCCGTAAGATATGGTGGCAGAAACATTATGTACAAAATGAGTTACAAATAACAGCACAGTTGGTTAGGCGCCCGTAAAACTGCTGCCATTTCTTCCTGCGCCATCTTCTCACTCGTGAGCCCAATTAGCCAAGATCTCAAGGTGTAGCCGATGTGACACGTCCACACTGATGCTGACATGAGGCAGAAAATGTAAACAAACGTTTAAATACATAGACTAAACACCAGTCATGTTTGACAAATATAATGTAGGATCATTACCATTAACTTCTAAAGGCTTGATTCTGTTGACATACTCCGGCACCATATGAGCAGAGGCAGTCCCTATTTTGAAAATATTTAACCATAAACCTAATTTTTGAAAACCTGGAGTTTGTCATGTTATGAGGCATGTCCTACCTTGTTTTAAAATAACCTAGCCAAATCAGACTTTTGAGGGAATGATTTGTAGGAACACTTCCTCTGATGCCATTGAAACCGATAGGTGCCTGAGGGCACACAGTGTTTTGTGAAATCTGTGAATGTATTGTAATGTTTTAAAATGGTATAAACTACTAATTTTGCTGGACCCCAGGAAGAGTAGCTGCTGCTTTGGCAGGAACTAATGGGGATCCATAATAAACCCCAGGAAGAGTAGCTGCTGCCTTGGCAGGAACTAATGGGGATCCATAATAAACCCCAGGAAGAGTAGCTGCTGCTTTGGCAGGAACTAATGGGGATCCATAATAAACCCCAGGAAGAGTAGCTGCTGCTTTGGCAGGAACTAATGGGGATCCATAATAAACCCCAGGAAGAGTAGCTGCTGCTTTGGCAGGAACTAATGGGGATCCATAATACACCCCAGGAAGAGTAGCTGCTGCCTTGGCAGGAACTAATGGGGATCCATAATAAACCCCAGGAAGAGTAGCTGCTGCTTTGGCAGGAACTAATGGGGATCCATAATAAACCCCAGGAAGAGTAGCTGCTGCTTTGGCAGGAACTAATGGGGATCCATAATAAACCCCAGGAAGAGTAACTGCTGCCTTGGCAGGAACTAATGGGGATCCATAATAAACCCCAGGAAGAGTAGCTGCTGCTTTGGCAGGAACTAATGGGGATCCATAATAAACCCCAGGAAGAGTAGCTGCTGCTTTGGCAGGAACTAATGGGGATCCATAATAAACCCCAGGAAGAGTAGCTGCTGCTTTGGCAGGAACTAATGGGGATCCATAATAAACCCCAGGAAGAGTAGCTGCTGCTTTGGCAGGAACTAATGGGGATCCATAATAAACCCCAGGAAGAGTAGCTGCTGCCTTGACAGGAACTAATGGGGATCCATAATAAACCCCAGGAAGAGTAGCTGCTGCTTTGGCAGGAACTAATGGGGATCCATAATAAACCCCAGGAAGAGTAGCTGCTGCTTTGGCAGGAACTAATGGGGATCCATAATAAACCCCAGGAAGAGTAGCTACTGCCTTGGCAGGAACTAATGGGGATCCATAATAAACCCCAGGAAGAGTAGCTACTGCCTTGGCAGGAACTAATGGGGATCCATAATAAACCCCAGGAAGAGTAACTGCTGCCTTGGCAGGAACTAATGGGGATCCATAATAAACCCCAGGAAGAGTAGCTGCTGCTTTGGCAGGAACTAATGGGGATCCATAATAAACCCCAGGAAGAGTAGCTACTGCCTTGGCAGGAACTAATGGGGATCCATAATAAACCCCAGGAAGAGTAGCTGCTGCCTTGGCAGGAACTAATGGGGATCCATAATAAACCCCAGGAAGAGTAACTGCTGCCTTGGCAGGAACTAATGGTGATCCATAATAACCCCCAGGAAGAGTAGCTACTGCCTTGGCAGGAACTAATGGGGATCCATAATAAACCCCAGGAAGAGTAACTGCTGCCTTGGCAGGAACTAATGGGGATCCATAATAAACCCCAGGAAGAGTAGCTGCTGCTTTGGCAGGAACTAATGGGGATCCATAATAAACCCCAGGAAGAGTAGCTGCTGCTTTGGCAGGAACTAATGGGGATCCATAATAAACCCCAGGAAGAGTAACTGCTGCCTTGGCAGGAACTAATGGTGATCCATAATAAACCCCAGGAAGAGTAGCTGCTGCCTTGGCAGGAACTAATGGGGATCCATAATAAACCCCAGGAAGAGTAGCTGCTGCTTTGGCAGGAACTAATGGTGATCCATAATACATATAAATACCAGCATTTCTATCATGTTCTATTCGTTTCCAAATCAACTTTCTTTCGTTGTCCAGCAGCCAAAGACATTTTCCTGGTTATATCAGCAACCCATGATAGTTGTTGTATCTTTAGATCTCCCCTAACAACCCATGATAGTTGTTGTATCTTTAGGTCTCCCCTAACAACCCATGATAGTTGTTGTATCTTTAGATCTCCCCTAACAACCCATGATAGTTGTTGTATCTTTAGATCTGCCCTCTTTCTACATTTCTAATGGGGATCTGTAACATGGTTTCTTCCTGCTGCTCTGACCACGAACGGGCTGCTTCTGGACACCGGGCACAACCAAAAGCTATTTGGCAGTGGGGGGGGGGGGGGGGGGCATAAAATGAGGAACTGTAAAGATACATAAAGCCAGTAGCTGCCTGGTGCTTTACTTTTTTACCAATCAATAAAACTAATCATGGTATATTATTGGGAGGGTCAAATTGACCAGGGCCCGGCTTTGGTTTCCCCAAAGCATCTTAAGGCTAAGTTCGTCATAGAACCATATGTAACCGATGTGAAATGGCTAGTGGTGCACTCTAATAGTGTTTCAATCGATGACGTCACTTGCTCTGAGACCTTGAAGTAGTGGTTCCCCTTGCTCTCCAAGGGCTGCGGCTTTTGTGGAGCGATGGGTAACGATGCTTCGTGGGTGACTGTTGTCTGTGTGCAGAGGGTCCCTGGTTTGAGCCCGGGTATGGGCGAGGGGACGGACTAAAGTTATACTGTTACACACAGGAGCATCATTTCATGACCCTGCATTAATTCATGACCCTCTGAGTTAATTTGTTGTGGCACAGAGGAGGACAAACCCTTCAGGTATTTGACAGTTTTCCAGAATTTAGCCGGGTCTCCATTACAATCCGCAGGAGCGGTTACACAATAATCAGAGTTAGCCTTTCTGATTTGTCTTACACAACAATTCCTCAGTTGCTTAAAAGCTTGCCAGTCCAGGCCTACGCTTGTGTTCCTGGCCTTGACCCAAGCACCATCTCTTGTATGAATAACTTCTCATAATTCCGGAGTGTACCAGGCATTCGATCTACTGTTAACCCTTAATTTCTTAAAGGGAGCATAATTATCCACAAATGTATTGAAGACATCTGCATAAAGGCTGAAAGCTAAATCATGTTCATGGATAGCAGAGATATAATCAAGATCACTAAAATAAAGATCATGTAAAAAAGCTTGTTGACTGAAGATTTTAAAGTTCCTTTTTGTTACGCCACGAGGCTCCGATTTTGATATTATCACATCTCTAACACAAACACCTGGGCAATGGTCACTAATATAGGCTTAGTCACCTGCTGGAATAGGTTTAGATTATTACACAGCTTTTAGATTGTCTGCATTTCCCAATTTATGTCACCCAGGATAATAAGTTGAGTTCAAACGAAATGGGTAAACAATTACAACTGACAACAACCCTGGCAGTATAAACAACAGTTGGACAATAATGCTTAGAAAGGATGGGAGGTATTACCTCAGCAGTTTATAACTTATATTATGCAGCCTTTATTTAACTAGACGAGGCAGAAATTCTTATTTTACAATGATGGCTTCAGCCCGGCCAAACCCTAACCCAGACGATGCTGGACCAATTGTGCACCTCCCTATGGGAATCTCGATCACGTCCGGGTTGTAATACAGCCCAGGATCGAACCAGGGTCTGTAGTGAAGCTTTTAGCACTGAGATGCAGTGCCTTAGACCTCTACGCCACTCAGGAGAGGTGCTTGGACTGTCTCTTAGTCATTATCTTAACGCGGCCTTGAAATCTGAAGAGAGGCTCCAGGCTCCTAGATGGTTCGAGTGGAGTCCATCTCTGTAGAGTATCTTTTGCTTCCAATAAGTGTCGCAATTCTCAAAAGTTATGCAGACAGAGTGGCAGTAGTCTTTAAGCCAGATGTGATGTGCTAAGAGGCTGGTGAACATTCTGCAGCCTGGGGAACATTCTGCAGCCTGGGGAACATTCTGCAGCCTGGGGAACATTCTGCAGCCTGGGGAACATTCTGCAGCCTGGGGAACATTCTGCAGCCTGGGGAACATTCTGCAGCCTGGGGAACATTCTGCAGCCTGGGGAACATTCTGCAGCCTGGGGAACATTCTGCAGCCATGTCAACATTCTGCAGCCTGGGGAACATTCTGCAGCCATGTCAACATTCTGCAGCCATGTCAACATTCTGCAGCCATGTCAACATTCTGCAGCCTGGGGAACATTCTGCAGCCTGGGGAACATTCTGCAGCCTGGGGAACATTCTGCAGCCATGTCAACATTCTGCAGCCATGTCAACATTCTGCAGCCTGGGGAACATTCTGCAGCCATGTCAACATTCTGCAGCCTGGGGAACATTCTGCAGCCTGGGGAACATTCTGCAGCCATGTCAACATTCTGCAGCCTGGGGAACATTCTGCAGCCATGTCAACATTCTGCAGCCTGGGGAACATTCTGCAGCCATGTCAACATTCTGCAGCCTGGGGAACATTCTGCAGCCATGTCAACATTCTGCAGCCTGGGGAACATTCTGCAGCCTGGGGAACATTCTGCAGCCTGGGGAACATTCTGCAGCCTGGGGAACATTCTGCAGCCTGGGGAACATTCTGCAGCCTGGGGAACATTCTGCAGCCTGGGGAACATTCTGCAGCCTGGGGAACATTCTGCAGCCTGGGGAACATTCTGCAGCCTGGGGAACATTCTGCAGCCTGGGGAACATTCTGCAGCCTGGGGAACATTCTGCAGCCATGTCAACATTCTGCAGCCTGGGGAACATTCTGCAGCCATGTCAACATTCTGCAGCCTGGGGAACATTCTGCAGCCTGGGGAACATTCTGCAGCCATGTCAACATTCTGCAGCCTGGGGAACATTCTGCAGCCATGTCAACATTCTGCAGCCTGGGGAACATTCTGCAGCCTGGGGAACATTCTGCAGCCTGGGGAACATTCTGCAGCCTGGGGAACATTCTGCAGCCTGGGGAACATTCTGCAGCCTGGGGAACATTCTGCAGCCTGGGGAACATTCTGCAGCCATGTCAACATTCTGCAGCCTGGGGAACATTCTGCAGCCTGGTGAACATTCTGCAGCCTGGGGAACATTCTGCAGCCATGTCAACATTCTGCAGCCTGGGGAACATTCTGCAGCCTGGGGAACATTCTGCAGCCATGTCAACATTCTGCAGCCTGGGAACATTCTGCAGCCTGGGGAACATTCTGCAGCCTGGGGAACATTCTGCAGCCTGGGGAACATTCTGCAGCCATGTCAACATTCTGCAGCCTGGGGAACATTCTGCAGCCTGGGGAACATTCTGCAGCCTGGGGAACATTCTGCAGCCATGTCAACATTCTGCAGCCTGGGGAACATTCTGCAGCCTGGTGAACATTCTGCAGCCTGGGGAACATTCTGCAGCCATGTCAACATTCTGCAGCCTGGGGAACATTCTGCAGCCTGGGGAACATTCTGCAGCCTGGGGAACATTCTGCAGCCTGGGGAACATGCTGCAGCCTGGGGAACATGCTGCAGCCTGGGGAACATTCTGCAGCCTGGGGAACATTCTGCAGCCATGTCAACATTCTGCAGCCTGGGGAACATTCTGCAGCCTGGGGAACATTCTGCAGCCTGGGGAACATTCTGCAGCCTGGGGAACATTCTGCAGCCTGGGGAACATTCTGCAGCCATGTCAACATTCTGCAGCCTGGGGAACATTCTGCAGCCTGGGGAACATTCTGCAGCCTGGGGAACATTCTGCAGCCTGGGGAACATTCTGCAGCCATGTCAACATTCTGCAGCCATGTCAACATTCTGCAGCCATGTCAACATTCTGCAGCCATGTCAACATTCTGCAGCCATGTCAACATTCTGCAGCCATGTCAACATTCTGCAGCCATGTCAACATTCTGCAGCCATGTCAACATTCTGCAGCCTGGGGAACATTCTGCAGCCATGTCAACATTCTGCAGCCTGGGGAACATTCTGCAGCCTGGGGAACATTCTGCAGCCTGGGGAACATTCTGCAGCCTGGGGAACATTCTGCAGCCTGGGGAACATTCTGCAGCCTGGGGAACATTCTGCAGCCTGGGGAACATTCTGCAGCCTGGGAACATTCTGCAGCCTGGGAACATTCTGCAGCCATGTCAACATTCTGCAGCCATGTCAACATTCTGCAGCCATGTCAACATTCTGCAGCCATGTCAACATTCTGCAGCCATGTCAACATTCTGCAGCCATGTCAACATTCTGCAGCCATGTCAACATTCTGCAGCCATGTCAACATTCTGCAGCCATGTCAACATTCTGCAGCCATGTCAACATTCTGCAGCATGTCAACATGTCAACATTCTGCCAGCCATGTCAACATTCTGCAGCCATGTCAACATTCTGCAGCCATGTCAACATTCTGCAGCCATGTCAACATTCTGCAGCCATGTCAACATTCTGCAGCCATGTCAACATTCTTGCAGCCCTGGGGAACATTCTGCAGCCATGTCAACATTCTGCAGCCATGTCAACATTCTGCAGCCATGTCAACATTCTGCAGCCATGTCAACATTCTGCAGCCATGTCAACATTCTGCAGCCTGGGGAACATTCTGCAGCCATTGTCAACATTCTGCAGCCATGTCAACATTCTGCAGCCATGTCAACATTCTGCAGCCATGTCAACATTCTGCAGCCATGGTCAACATTCTGCAGCCATGTCAACATTCTGCAGCCTGGCGAACATTCTGCAGCCATGTCAACATTCTGCAGCCATGTCAACATTCTGCAGCCATGTCAACATTCTGCAAGCCATGTCAACATTCTGCAGCCATGTCAACATTCTGCCAGCCATGTCAACATTCTGCAGCCATGTCAACATTCTGCAGCCATGTCAACATTCTGCAGCTGGGGAACATTCTGCAGCCTGGGGAACATTCTGCAGCCTGGGAACATTCTGCAGCCATGTCAACATTCTTGCAGCCTGGGGAACATTCTGCAACCATGTCAACATTCTGCAGCCATGTCAACATTCTGCAGCCATGTCAACATTCTGCAGCCATGTCAACATTCTGCAGCCATGTCAACATTCTGCAGCCATGTCAACATTCTGCAGGCCATGTCAACATTCTGCAGCCATGTCAACATTCTGCAGCCTGGGGAACATTCTGCAGCCTGGGGAACATTCTGCAGCCTGGGGAACATTCTGCAGCCTGGGGAACATTCTGCAGCCTGGGGACACATTCTGCAGCCTGGGGAACATTCTGCAGCCCGGGGAACATTCTGCAGCCTGGGGAACATTCTGCCAGCCTGGGAACATCTGCAGCCTGGGGAACATTCTGCAGCCTGGGGAACATTCTGCAGCCATTTGTTGTCAACATTCTGCAGCCTGGGGAACATTCTGCAGCCTGGGGAACATTCTGCAGCCTGGGGAACATTCTGCAGCCTGGGGAACATTCTGCAGCCTGGGGAACATTCTGCAGCCATGTCAACATTCTGCAGCCTGGGGAACATTCTGCAGCCTGGGGAACATTCTGCAGCCTGGGGAACATTCTGCAGCCATGTCAACATTCTGCAGCCTGGGGAAACATTCTGCAGCCTGGGGAACATTCTGCAGCCTGGGGAACATTCTGCAGCCTGGGGAACATTCTGCAGCCATGTCAACATTCTGCAGCCATGTCAACATTCTGCAGCCATGTCAACATTCTGCAGCCATGTCAACATTCTGCAAGCCATGTCAACATTCTGCAGCCATGTCAACATTCTGCAGCCATGTCAACATTCTGCAGCCATGTCAACATTCTGCAGCCTGGGGAACATTCTGCAGCCATGTCAACATTCTGCAGCCTGGGGAACATTCTGCAGCCATGTCAACATTCTGCAGCCATGTCAACATTCTGCAGCCTGGGGAACATTCTGCAGCCATGTCAACATTCTGCAGCCATGTCAACATTCTGCAGCCTGGGGAACATTCTGCAGCCTGGGGAACATTCTGCAGCCTGGGGAACATTCTGCAGCCTGGGGAACATTCTGCAGCCTGGGGAACATTCTGCAGCCATGTCAACATTCTGCAGCCATGTCAACATTCTGCAGCCATGTCAACATTCTGCAGCCATGTCAACATTCTGCAGCCATGTCAACATTCTGCAGCCATGTCAACATTCTGCAGCCATGTCAACATTCTGCAGCCATGTCAACATTCTGCAGCCATGTCAACATTCTGCAGCCATGTCAACATTCTGCAGCCATGTCAACATTCTGCAGCCATGTCAACATTCTGCAGCCATGTCAACATTCTGCAGCCATGTCAACATTCTGCAGCCTGGGGAACATTCTGCAGCCATGTCAACATTCTGCAGCCATGTCAACATTCTGCAGCCATGTCAACATTCTGCAGCCTGGGAACATTCTGCAGCCATGTCAACATTCTGCAGCCATGTCAACATTCTGCAGCCATGTCAACATTCTGCAGCCATGTCAACATTCTGCAGCCATGTCAACATTCTGCAGCCATGTCAACATTCTGCAGCCATGTCAACATTCTGCAGCCATGTCAACATTCTGCAGCCATGTCAACATTCTGCAGCCATGTCAACATTCTGCAGCCATGTCAACATTCTGCAGCCATGTCAACATTCTGCAGCCATGTCAACATTCTGCAGCCATGTCAACATTCTGCAGCCATGTCAACATTCTGCAGCCTGGGGAACATTCTGCAGCCTGGGGAACATTCTGCAGCCTGGGGAACATTCTGCAGCCTGGGGAACATTCTGCAGCCTGGGGAACATTCTGCAGCCTGGGGAACATTCTGCAGCCTGGGAACATTCTGCAGCCATGTCAACATTCTGCAGCCATGTCAACATTCTGCAGCCATGTCAACATTCTGCAGCCATGTCAACATTCTGCAGCCATGTCAACATTCTGCAGCCATGTCAACATTCTGCAGCCATGTCAACATTCTGCAGCCATGTCAACATTCTGCAGCCATGTCAACATTCTGCAGCCATGTCAACATTCTGCAGCCATGTCAACATTCTGCCAGCCTGGGGAACATTCTGCAGCCTGGGGAACATTCTGCAGCCTGGGGAACATTCTGCAGCCTGGGGAACATTCTGCAGCCTGGGGAACATTCTGCAGCCTGGGGAACATTCTGCAGCCTGGGGAACATTCTGCAGCCTGGGGAACATTCTGCAGCCATGTCAACATTCTGCAGCCTGGGGAACATTCTGCAGCCATGTCAACATTCTGCAGCCTGGGGAACGTTCTGCAGCCATGTCAACGTTCTGCAGCCATGTCAACATTCTGCAGCCATGTCAACATCTGCAGCCATGTCAACATTCTGCAGCCATGTCAACATTCTGCAGCCTGGCAACATTCTGCAGCCTGGGGAACATTCTGCAGCCTGGGGAACATTCTGCAGCCATGTCAACATTCTGCAGCCATGTCAACATTCTGCAGCCATGTCAACATTCTGCAGCCATGTCAACATTCTGCAGCCATGTCAACATTCTGCAGCCTGGGGAACATTCTGCAGCCTGGGGAACATTCTGCAGCCTGGGGAACATTCTGCAGCCTGGGGAACATTCTGCAGCCTGGGGAACATTCTGCAGCCATGTCAACATTCTGCAGCCTGGGGAACATTCTGCAGCCTGGGGAACATTCTGCAGCCTGGGGAACATTCTGCAGCCTGGGGAACATTCTGCAGCCTGGGGAACATTCTGCAGCCATGTCAACATTCTGCAGCCATGTCAACATTCTGCAGCCATGTCAACATTCTGCAGCCATGTCAACATTCTGCAGCCATGTCAACATTCTGCAGCCATGTCAACATTCTGCAGCCATGTCAACATTCTGCAGCCATGTCAACATTCTGCAGCCTGGGGAACATTCTGCAGCCATGTCAACATTCTGCAGCCTGGGGAACATTCTGCAGCCATGTCAACATTCTGCAGCCATGTCAACATTCTGCAGCCTGGGGAACATTCTGCAGCCATGTCAACATTCTGCAGCCATGTCAACATTCTGCAGCCTGGGGAACATTCTGCAGCCTGGGGAACATTCTGCAGCCTGGGGAACATTCTGCAGCCTGGGGAAACATTCTGCAGCCTGGGGAACATTCTGCAGCCATGTCAACATTCTGCAGCCATGTCAACATTCTGCAGCCATGTCAACATTCTGCAGGCCATGTCAACATTCTGCAGCCATGTCAACATTCTGCAGCCATGTCAACATTCTGCCAGCCATGTCAACATTCTGCAGGCCATGTCAACATTCTGCAGCCATGTCAACATTCTGCAGCCATGTCAACATTCTGCAGCCATGTCAACATTCTGCAGCCATGTCAACATTCTGCAGCCATGTCAACATTCTGCAGCCATGTCAACATTCTGCAGCCATGTCAACATTCTGCAGCCATGTCAACATTCTGCAGCCATGTCAACATTCTGCAGCCTGGGGAACATTCTGCAGCCTGGGGAACATTCTGCAGCCATGTCAACATTCTGCAGCCTGGGAACATTCTGCAGCCATGTCAACATTCTGCAAGCCATGTCAACATTCTGCAGCCATGTCAACATTCTGCAGCCATGTCAACATTCTGCAGCCTGGGGAACATTCTGCAGCCATGTCAACATTCTGCAGCCATGTCAACATTCTGCAGCCATGTCAACATTCTGCAGCCATGTCAACATTCGCAGCCATGTCAACATTCTGCAGCCATGTCAACATTCTGCAGCCATGTCAACATTCTGCAGGCCATGTCAACATTCTGCAGCCATGTCAACATTCTGCAGCCATGGTAACATTCTGCAGCCTGGGGAACATTCTGCAGCCTGGGGAACATTCTGCAGCCTGGGGAACATTCTGCAGCCTGGGGAACATTCTGCAGCCTGGGGAACATTCTGCAGCCTGGGGAACATTCTGCAGCCTGGGGAACATTCTGCAGCCTGGGGAACATTCTGCAGCCTGGGGAACATTCTGCAGCCTGGGGAACATTCTGCAGCCTGGGGAACATTCTGCAGCCTGGGGAACATTCTGCAGCCTGGGGAACATTCTGCAGCCTGGGGAACATTCTGCAGCCTGGGGAACATTCTGCAGCCATGTCAACATTCTGCAGCCTGGGGAACATTCTGCAGCCATGTCAACATTCTGCAGCCTGGGGAACGTTCTGCAGCCATGTCAACGTTCTGCAGCCATGTCAACATTCTGCAGCCATGTCAACATTCTGCAGCCATGTCAACATTCTGCAGCCTGGGCAACATTCTGCAGCCTGGGGAACATTCTGCAGCCTGGGGAACATTCTGCAGCCATGTCAACATTCTGCAGCCATGTCAACATTCTGCAGCCATGTCAACATTCTGCAGCCATGTCAACATTCTGCAGCCTGGGGAACATTCTGCAGCCTGGGGAACATTCTGCAGCCTGGGGAACATTCTGCAGCCTGGGGAACATTCTGCAGCCTGGGGAACATTCTGCAGCCTGGGGAACATTCTGCAGCCATGTCAACATTCTGCAGCCTGGGGAACATTCTGCAGCCTGGGGAACATTCTGCAGCCTGGGGAACATTCTGCAGCCATGTCAACATTCTGCAGCCTGGGGAACATTCTGCAGCCTGGGGAACATTCTGCAGCCTGGGGAACATTCTGCAGCCTGGGGAACATTCTGCAGCCATGTCAACATTCTGCAGCCATGTCAACATTCTGCAGCCATGTCAACATTCTGCAGCCATGTCAACATTCTGCAGCCATGTCAACATTCTGCAGCCATGTCATGCAGCCTGGGGAACATTCTGCAGCCATGTCAACATTCTGCAGCCTGGGGAACATTCTGCAGCCATGTCAACATTCTGCAGCCATGTCAACATTCTGCAGCCTGGGGAACATTCTGCAGCCATGTCAACATTCTGCAGCCATGTCAACATTCTGCAGCCATGTCAACATTCTGCAGCCTGGGGAACATTCTGCAGCCTGGGGAACATTCTGCAGCCTGGGGAACATTCTGCAGCCTGGGGAACATTCTGCAGCCATGTCAACATTCTGCAGCCATGTCAACATTCTGCAGCCATGTCAACATTCTGCAGCCATGTCAACATTCTGCAGCCATGTCAACATTCTGCAGCCATGTCAACATTCTGCAGCCATGTCAACATTCTGCAGCCATGTCAACATTCTGCAGCCATGTCAACATTCTGCAGCCATGTCAACATTCTGCAGCCATGTCAACATTCTGCAGCCATGTCAACATTCTGCAGCCATGGGAACATTCTGCAGCCATGTCAACATCTGCAGCCATGTCAACATTCTGCAGCCATGTCAACATTCTGCAGCCTGGGGAACATTCTGCAGCCTGGGGAACATTCTGCAGCCATGTCAACATTCTGCAGCCATGTCAACATTCTGCAGCCATGTCAACATTCTGCAGCCATGTCAACATTCTGCAGCCATGTCAACATTCTGCAGCCATGTCAACATTCTGCAGCCATGTCAACATTCTGCAGCCATGTCAACATTCTGCAGCCATGTCAACATTCTGCAGCCAGGGGAACATTCTGCAGCCATGTCAACATTCTGCAGCCATGTCAACATTCTGCAGCCATGTCAACATTCTGCAGCCATGGGAACATTCTGCAGCCATGTCAACATTCTGCAGCCATGTCAACATTCTGCAGCCATGTCAACATTCTGCAGCCATGTCAACATTCTGCAGCCATGTCAACATTCTGCAGCCATGTCAACATTCTGCAGCCATGTCAACATTCTGCAGCCATGTCAACATTCTGCAGCCATGTCAACATTCTGCAGCCATGTCAATTCTGCAGCCATGTCAACATTCTGCAGCCATGGGAACATTCTGCAGCCATGGGAACATTCTGCAGCCATGTCAACATTCTGCAGCCATGGGAACATTCTGCCAGCCATGTCAACATTCTGCAGCCATGTCAACATTCTGCAGCCATGTCAACATTCTGCAGCCTTAGGAACATTCTGCAGCCTGGGGAACATTCTGCAGCCTGGGGAACATTCTGCAGCCTGGGGAACATTCTGCAGCCTGGGGAACATTCTGCAGCCTGGGGAACATTCTGCAGCCTGGGGAACATTCTGCAGCCTGGGCAACATTCTGCAGCCTGGGCAACATTCTGCAGCCTGGGCAACATTCTGCAGCCTGGGCAACATTCTGCAGCCTGGGCAACATTCTGCAGCCTGGGCAACATTCTGCAGCCTGGGCAACATTCTGCAGCCTGGGCAACATTCTGCAGCCTGGGCAACATTCTGCAGCCTGGGCAACATTCTGCAGCCTGGGGAACATTCTGCAGCCTGGGCAACATTCTGCAGCCTGGGCAACATTCTGCAGCCTGGGCAACATTCTGCAGCCATGTCAACATTCTGCAGCCATGTCAACATTCTGGAGCCTGGGGAACATTCTGCAGCCTGGGGAACATTCTGCAGCCTGGGGAACATTCTGCAGCCTGGGGAACATTCTGCAGCCATGTCAACATTCTGCAGCCTGGGGAACATTCTGCAGCCTGGGGAACATTCTGCAGCCATGTCAACATTCTGCAGCCATGTCAACATTCTGCAGCCTCACAGAAAGTTCACTAGGCTCTTAGAACTTAATATCTCTCTTAAAGCTCAGTGACGGCACGGGGCCAGAGATAACCGGCTGCTTTTCAGACCCTTTTAGGGTGTTGCTCATCCTAGATCCTGATCCAGCCAGACATCATCCTCAAATCATCCTGTAAATGGATCAACCAGATAATCCCCCAAATATTTAGTGCCAAATGAGATAATGTCTACTGTAATATGTCTCTCTGTTTGATGTGATGAGATAATGTCCTCTGTAATGTGTCTCTCTGTTTGACGTGATGAGATAATGTCCTCTGTAATGTCTCTGTTTGACGTGATGAGATAATGTCCTCTGTAATGTCTCTGTTTGATGTGATGAGATAATGTCCTCTAATGTCTCTGTTTGACGTGATGAGATAATGTCCTCTAATGTCTCTGTTTGACGTGATGAGATAATGTCCTCTAATGTCTCTGTTTGACGTGATGAGATAATGTGTAGTAATGGAGACTGGAGTGATATTCAATAATAATGTTGGCTTTGTTTCATGCGGATTGTTCTGCTGCTGTAAACCTTAAAACAACAGTGTGTGATCTCACGGCTGTAAGCCCTGGCAGTTTAATATAGAGCAGATTTATATGATCATATCAGGGAGAGACCATAAGACACTATCTGCCTTCAGGGACCAGCTTCTCCCTGGGAACCACCTCCACACACACACACACACATGTATGTGTGTGTATATAGCCTGCATGTGTGTATCTTGATAGCGTTTAAACCTGTTAGCATGTGGCCTGTGTGTAGGTGGTTCCCAGGGAGACTAACACGGCTGACAGGCTACATGCTAACAGGCTTAAATGCTATCAGGATACATGCTAGCAGGCTATATATATATACACACACACACACACACACGACCCCTGACAGAACCCATCTGGATTCTCTGGAGTTAGTTTTCATTATGACCGAGGTTGTCATGGAGATGATGTAACTGTCACTGTAAACATGTTACAGTTGTGTGGAAGTTGTCATGGTAATGATGTAAGAGTGGTGTGGAGGTTGTCATGGTGATGTTATTCCAGGCGTTTTAATAGAGGTGTTAATGACTGGGTTGGCTACTTGTGGCTCTGTAGCAATGATGCTGCCACTAACATGGCTAGCAGGCTACATTCTTTGAGGCTAACAGGCTACATGCTAACAAGCGACAGGCTAAGAAGCTAACCTGCTAACAGGCTGCATGCTAACAGGCTTAAAAGCTCACAGTATACAGGCTAAATGCTAAACATGCAACATGTCAAACAGGCAACATGCTGACAGGCTACCTCGTTTTTCTACTTACCCAGAGTCCTATGAACTCATGGATACCATTTTTATTTCTCTGCATGCAGTTTGGAGGTCATTGAAGTTAGCATCTCGTTAGCTTAGCACAATTGCTGGAAGTCTCCTCTCAAAAGCAGGGAAATGGACCATCTAACTACTCCAAAGCTGGGTGTTTGGTCATTTATAGTCTTACAAAGCTATACATAGTAATCAATATTTTATATCCACTTCCTCATTCTGTCCCGAGGCTCGCGAGTGGCACAGCGATCTAAGGAACTGCATCTCAGTGCTAGAGGCGTCACTACAGACCCTGGTTTGATTCCAGGTTGTATCACAAGCGGCCATGATTGGGAGTCCCATAGGACAATTAGCCCAGTGTCGTTAGGGTTTGGCCAGGGTAGGCCGGCATACCTAGTTAACTTACCTAGTTAAAGTCGCGTAAAGATGTATATAGATCACAACGTGTCTGTCTCATTATGGTATAGAGATCACAACGTGTCTGTCTCATTATGGTATAGAGATCACAACGTGTCTGTCTCATTATGGTATAGAGATTACAACGTGTCTGTCTCATTGTGTGCCATTGAGACAGATACAGTTTTGCGATCATGCTGAGACATAAAAATGGTATCAATGAGTTAGTCTGATTCTAGGTGAGTAGAAAAAGCTCCTAAATGTCAACCTCACAGTCTCCCTTTATTGTGCTCTCTCTCCCTGTCAGGCGTTTGTGATCTCGTTTACCTCAGACTTCATTCCCAGGCTGGTGTACCAGTACATGTACAGTCAGACAGGCACCATGCACGGCTTCATAGACCACACCCTCTCTCACTTCAACGTGTCCAACTTCAGACCCGGCAACGCCCCCACCTCCTCATACCTCCCTGAGACCACCGTCTGCAGGTTAGTGCCACATACACCCAGTCTTTCATTGAAGCCTCTGTGCAGAGCGCTGGTAGTCAGAGGATTGTTTTCCATTTATTTTTCAAGGTTTGGACGTTTGGACGTTAGTACAGTGGGCCCCGATTGGTGTCACCTCGTTAGTACGGTGGGCCCCGATTGGTGTCACCTCGTTAGTACGGTGGGCCCCGATTGGTGTCACCTCGTTAGTACGGTGGGCCCCGATTGGTGTCACCTCGTTAGTACGGTGGGCCCCGATTGGTGTCACCTCGTTAGTACGGTGGGCCCCGATTGGTGTCACCTCGTTAGTACGGTGGGCCCCGATTGGTGTCACCTCGTTAGTACGGTGGGCCCCGATTGGTGTCACCTCGTTAGTACGGTGGGCCCCGATTGGTGTCACCTCGTTAGTACGGTGGGCCCCGATTGGTGTCACCTCGTTAGTACGGTGGGCCCCGATTGGTGTCACCTCGTTAGTACGGTGGGCCCCGATTGGTGTCACCTCGTTAGTACGGTGGGCCCCGATTGGTGTCACCTCGTTAGTACGGTGGGCCCCGATTGGTGTCACCTCGTTAGTACGGTGGGCCCCGATTGGTGTCATCTCGGTAGTACGGTGGGCCCCGATTGGTGTCACCTCGTTAGTACAGTGGGGGCCCCGATTGGTGTCACCTCGTTAGCTCGTTAGTACGGTGGCGCCCCTATTGGTGTCACCTCGTTAGCTCGTTAGTACGGTGGGCCCCGATTGGTGTCACCTCGTTAGTACGGTGGGCCCCGATTGGTGTCACCTCGTTAGTACAGTGGGGGCCCCGATTGGTGTCACCTCGTTAGTACGTTAGTACGGTGGGCCCCGATTGGTGTCACCTCGTCATCTCGTTAGTACGGTGGGCCCGATTGGTGTCATCTCGGTAGTACAGTGGGCCCCAATTGGTGTCACCTCGTTAGCATGTTAGTACGGTGGGCCCCGATTGGTGTCACCTCGTTAGCTCGTTAGTACGGTGGGCGCCCCCATTGGTGTCACCCCGTTAGTACGGTGGGGGCCCCGATTGGTGTCACCTCGTTAGTACGGTGGGGGCCCCGATTGGTGTCACCTCGTTAGTACGGTGGGGGCCCCGATTGGTGTCACCTCGTTAGTACGGTGGGGGCCCCGATTGGTGTCACCTCGTTAGTACGGTGGGGGCCCCGATTGGTGTCACCTCGTTAGTACGGTGGGGGCCCCGATTGGTGTCACCTCGTTAGTACGGTGGGCGCACCGATTGGTGTCACCTCGTTAGTACGGTGGGCGCACCGATTGGTGTTAGTACGGTGTGTTTTACCTGTGATGTTTAACGAGTGGCTGGCCCAGATGATGTTTAAAGAGTGGCTGGCCCAGATGATGTTTAAAGAGTGGCTGGCCCAGGTGATGTTTAACGAGTGGCTGGCCCAGTGCCCCAGTTGTCTTGATTGATGTGGAGGGTCAACACCTTTAGTTGTCTTGAGAGATGTGGAGGGTCAACACCTTTAGTTGTCTTGAGAGATGTGGAGGGTCAACACCTTTAGTTGTCTTGAGAGATGTGGAGGGTCAACACCTTTAGTTGTCTTGAGAGATGTGGAGGGTCAACACCTTTAGTTGTCTTGAGAGATGTGGAGGGTCAACTCCTTTAGTTGTCTTGAGAGATGTGGAGGGTCAACTCCTTTAGTTGTCTTGAGAGATGTGGAGGGTCAACACCTTTAGTTGTCTTGAGAGATGTGGAGGGTCAACTCCTTTAGTTGTCTTGATAGATGTGGAGGGTCAACACCTTTAGTTGTCTTGAGAGATGTGGAGGGTCAACTCCTTTAGTTGTCTTGAGAGATGTGGAGGGTCAACACCTTTAGTTGTCTTGAGAGATGTGGAGGGTCAACACCTTTAGTTGTCTTGATAGATGTGGAGGGTCAACTCCTTTTGTTGTCTTGATAGATGTGGAGGGTCAACTCCTTTAGTTGTCTTGAGAGATTTTGGTTTTCTTCCTCTCTAAGTACCTCTCTCTCCTGCCACCCCTCTCTATCCTGCTACCCCTCTCTCTCCTGCCACCCCTCTCTCTAGTCATCAGTGTTGTTGGTCCAGTTAACAGTGTCTGTCCTACAGCAATGTTCCAACTCTCTGGCTTTAAATCATTAGCTAAATGGCATAACCCTAACCCTGCAGGTCTGTTAGGAACTCTGTTACATAACTGTAGAGGCAGAACCCTACAGCCCTGTTGGTGTTAAAATCCTTCTAACCCAACACAGAGGGTGTTACTGTCTGTCTGACTGGGACCCTCCAGGTCTGTTGGGGATTCTGTTACGTAACAGTACTGTAGAGACGGTCTGTTTAAAACACACGCCACTTTAAGACTATAGGAATGTCCCTCCAGTGTTAAAGCATGACTAATGAGCCATTCCCAGAAAACACTATATTTGTGTCATGAATGAAATGTTTTATTCAAGAAAGAGAGACTATTCAGTAAGGACAGATCATTGTCTTCCTGGGGGGTGGGACGGGTGGGGACATGGGTGGATGGAGGGAGAGATGTCATCTTCCTGTGGGGTGGGCAGGGTGGGGACAGGGGTGGATGGAGGGAGAGATGTCATCTTCCTGTGGGGTGGGCCGGGTGGGGACAGGGGTGGATGGAGGGAGAGATGCCATCTTCCTGGGGGGTGGGCCGGGTGGGGTCAGGGGTGGAAGGAGGGAGAGATGCCATCTTCCTGGGGGGTGGGCCGGGTGGGGACAGGGGTGGATGGAGGGAGAAATGCCATCTTCCTGGGGGGTGGGCCGGGTGGGGACAGGGCAGATGAAGGGAGAGATGCCATCTTCCTGGGGGGTGGGGTCAGGGGTGGAAGGAGGGAGAGATGCCATCTTCCTGGGGGGTGGGCCGGGTGGGGACAGGGGTGGATGGAGGGAGAGATGCCATCTTCCTGGGGGGTGGGGTCAGGGGTGGAAGGAGGGAGAGATGCCATCTTCCTGGGGGGTGGGCCGGGTGGGGACAGGGGTGGATGGAGGGAGAGATGTCATCTTCCTGGGGGGTGGGCCGGGTGGGGACAGGGCAGATGGAGGGAGAGATGTCATCTTCCTGTGGGGTGGGCCGGGTGGGGACAGGGCAGATGGAGGGAGAGATGTCATCTTCCTGTGGGGTGGGCCGGGTGGGGACAGGGCAGATGGAGGGAGAGATGCCATCTTCCTGGGGGGTGGGCCGGGTGGGGACAGGGCAGATGGAGGGAGAGACGCCATCTTCCTGGGGGGTGGGCCGGGTGGGGACAGGGTAGATGGAGGGAGAGATGCCATCTTCCTGGGGGGTGGGCCGGGTGGGGACAGGGCAGATGGAGGGAGAGATGCCATCTTCCCGGGGGGTGAACTGAGTGGACAAAACATTAAGAACACCTTCCTCATATTGAGTTGCTCCTCCCCTTTAGCCCTCAGAACAGCCTCAATTCGTCGGGGCGTGGACTACAAGGTGTTGAAAGCGCTCCACAGGGATGCTGGCTCATGTTGACTCCAAGGCTTCCCACTGTTGTGTCAAGTTGGCTGGATGTCCTTTGGGTGGTGGACCATTCTTGATACACACAGGAAACTGTTGAGCGTGAAAAACCCAGTAGTGTTGCAGTTCTGGACACAAACCGGTTCGCCTGGAACCTACTATCATACCCTGTTCAAAGGCACTTAATTATCATGTCTTGTCCGTTCACCCTCTGCCATTTAGCAGACACTTCTATCCAAAGCGACTTTAAGTAGTGCAGACCTATCTTTTGGTCTAGGTGGCCCCAGCAGGAGTCAAACCCTCAGCCCTGGAGCATCATGCTCTACCAACTGAGCCACACAGGACCACATTACTGGGAACTAGAGAAGCTGGGGGAGCATCATGCTCTACCAACTGGACCACACAGGACCACATACTGTGGTTCTGCTTAAACATACTGGGAACTAGAGAAGCTGGGGGAGCATCATGCTCTACCAACTGGACCACATACTGGGAACTAGAGAAGCTGGGGGAGCATCATGCTCTACCAACTGGGCCACACAGGACCACATACTGGGAACTAGAGAAGCTGGGGGAGCATCATGCTCGACCACACAGGACCACACAGGAACACATACTGGGAATTAGAGAAGCTGGGGGAGCAACATGCTCTACCAACTGGACCACACAGGACCACATACTGGGAACTAGAGAAGCTGGGGGAGCAACATGCTCTACCAACTGGACCACACAGGACCAAGCTGGGGGAGCAACATGCTCTACCAACTGAGCCACACAGGGCCACATACTGTGGTTCTGCTTAAACATACTGGGGAACTAGAGAAGCTGGGGGAGCATCATGCTCTACCAACTGGATCACACAGGACCACATACTGGGAACTAGAGAAGCTGGGGGAGCATCATGCTCGACCACACAGGACCACACAGGACCACATACTGGGAACTAGAGAAGCTGGGGGAGCAACATGCTCTACCAACTGGACCACACAGGACCACATACTGGGAACTAGAGAAGCTGGGGGAGCAACATGCTCTACCAACTGGACCACACAGGACCAAGCTGGGGGAGCAACATGCTCTACCAACTGAGCCACACAGGGCCACATACTGTGGTTCTGCTTAAACATACTGGGGAACTAGAGAAGCTGGGGGAGCATCATGCTCGACCAACTGGACCACACAGGACCACATACTGTGGTTCTGCTTAAACATACTGGGAACTAGAGAAGCTGGGGGAGCATCATGCTCTACCAACTGGACCACACAGGACCACATACTGGGAACTAGAGAAGCTGGGGGAGCATCATGCTCTACCAACTGGACCACACAGGACCACATACTGGGAACTAGAGAAGCTGGGGGAGCAACATGCTCTACCAACTGGACCACACAGGACCAAGCTGGGGGAGCAACATGCTCTACCAACTGAGCCACACAGGGCCACATACTGTGGTTCTGCTTAAACATACTGGGGAACTAGAGAAGCTGGGGGAGCATCATGCTCTACCAACTGGATCACACAGGACCACATACTGGGAACTAGAGAAGCTGGGGGAGCAGCATGCTCTACCAACTGAGCCACACAGGCCGCATACTGTGGTTCTGCTTAAACATACTGGGAACTAGAGAAGCTGGGGGAGCATCATGCTCTACCAACTGGGCCACACAGGACCACATACTGTGGTTCTGCTTAAACATACTGGGGAACTAGAGAAGCTGGGGGAGCATCAGGCTCTACCAACTGGGCCACACAGGACCACATACTGTGGTTCTGCTTAAACATACTGGGGAACTAGAGAAGCTGGGGGAGCATCATGCTCAACCAACTGGACCACACAGGACCACATACTGGGAACTAGAGAAGCTGGGGGAGCATCATGCTCTACCAACTGGACCACACAGGACCACATACTGGGAACTAGAGAAGCTGGGGGAGCATCATGCTCTACCAACTGAGCCACACAGGACCACATACTGGGAACTAGAGAAGCTGGGGGAGCATCATGCTCTACCAACTGGACCACACAGGACCACATACTGGGAACTAGAGAAGCTGGGGGAGCAACATGCTCTACCAACTGGGCCACACAGGACCACATACTGTGGTTCTGCTTAAACATACTGGGGAACTAGAGAAGCTGGGGGAGCATCATGCTCTACCAACTGGACCACACAGGACCACATACTGGGAACTAGAGAAGCTGGGGGAGCATCATGCTCTACCAACTGGACCACACAGGACCACATACTGGGAACTAGAGAAGCTGGGGGAGCAACATGCTCTACCAACTGGGCCACACAGGACCACATACTGTGGTTCTGCTTAAACATACTGGGGAACTAGAGAAGCTGGGGGAGCATCATGCTCTACCAACTGGACCACACAGGACCACATACTGGGAACTAGAGAAGCTGGGGGAGCATCATGCTCTACCAACTGGACCACACAGGACCACATACTGGGAACTAGAGAAGCTGGGGGAGCATCATGCTCTACCAACTGGACCACACAGGACCACATACTGTGGTTCTGCTTAAACATACTGGGGAACTAGAGAAGCTGGGGGCTTTATCAGCGGGGGAATGATATCAGGCGTGCACCACGTTTTCTGGCAAAGGGGCTCACTCGGAAATTGGCTGCGTGTGTGTGCATGTGTGTGTGTGTGAGGGAGGGAGGGGTGGGAATGGGCTGACCCTTGTTTTTTTGCAGATTTGAGCCCTGTTCCCCAGAGATACTAGTGGAAATCAGTCCAACTTCCTCTGGTACTGTCACGCACTCATCTAGAGGAAATACAGTGATCTCCAACAGTATTGAGACAGGGACCCATTTTGGTTGTTTTGACTCTGTACTCCAGCACTATGGATTGGAAATGATACAGTGATCTCCAACAGTATTGAGACAGGGACCCATTTTGGTTGTTTTGGCTCCGTACTCCAGCACTATGGATTGGAAATGATACAGTGATCTCCAACAGTATTGAGACAGGGACCCATTTTGGTTGTTTTGGCTCCGTACTCCAGCACTATGGATTGGAAATGATACAGTGATCTCCAACAGTATTGAGACAGGGACCCATTTTGGTTGTTTTGACTCTGTACTCCAGCACTATGGATTGGAAATGATACAGTGATCTCCAACAGTATTGAGACAGGGACCCATTTTGGTTGTTTTGGCTCTGTACTCCAGCACTATGGATTGGAAATGAGACAGTGACTATGAGGTTAAAGTGCAGACTGTCAGATTTAATTTGAGGGTATTTCATCCACATAAGGGGAGCTGTTTTAGAAATGACAGACAAAGTATTAGGACAAATTCACTTGTGTATTACAGTAGTCAAACGTTTAGTATTCAGTCCCATATTCCCAGCACGCAATGATTACATCAAGCTTGTGACTTTACAAACTTGTTGGATGCATTTGCTGTTTGCTTTTGTTGTATTCGGGGCGGCAGGGTAGCCTAGTAGTTAGAGCATGGTTAGATATGTTTCTAAGCACTTCTACATTAATGTGGATGTTACCATGGCTACGGATAATTAATCCTGAAGGAATCGTGAATAATTATGAGTGAGAAAGACACAAAGATCATACCTCCAAGACATGCTAACCTCGCACCATTACAATAACAGGGGAGGTTAGCATTTTATATCATACATCCAAGACATGCTAACCTCTCACCATTACAATAACAGGGGAGGTTAGCATTTTATATCATACCTCCAAGACATGCTAACCTCTCACCATTACAATAACAGGGGAGGTTAGCATATCATACCTACAAGACATGCTAACCTCTCACCATCGCAGTAACAGGGGAGGTTAGCATATCATACCTCCAGGACATGCTAACCTCTCACCATTGCAGTAACAGGGGAGGTTAGCATATCATACCTCCAATACATGCTAACCTCTCACCATTGCAGTAACAGGGGAGGTTAGCATATCATACCTCCAAGACATGCTAACCTCTCACCATTGCAGTAACAGGGGAGGTTAGCATATCATACCTCCAATACATGCTAACCTCTCACCATTGCAGTAACAGGGGAGGTTAGCATATCATACCTCCAAGACATGCTAACCTCTCACCATTACAATAACAGGGGAGGTTAGCATATCATACCTCCAAGACATGCTAACCTCTCACCATTACAATAACAGGGGAGGTTAGCATTTTTGGGGTGTATGATATTTGTGCGTCTAACTTTCTGATTCATCTTTATTTACCATTAATTTCTATTGGACACAAAATAATCTGAAACGCAACCAAAACAAACAGCGAATGCATCCAACTAGTTTGTAGAATCATAAGTTTCATGTAATCAAATTGTAGTTGTCATGTGCTGAATACAACAGGTGTAATAGACCTCACAGTGAAATGCTGAATACAACAGGTGTAGTAGACCTCACAGTGAAATGCTGAATACAACAGGTGTAGTAGACCTCACAGTGAAATGCTGAATACAACAGGTGTAATAGACCTCACAGTGAAATGCTGAATACAACAGGTGTAGTAGACCTTACAGTGAAATGCTGAATACAACAGGTGTAGTAGACCTCACAGTGAAATGCTGAATACAACAGGTGTAGTAGACCTCACAGTGAAATGCTGAATACAACAGGTGTAGTAGACCTCACAGTGAAATGCTGAATACAACAGGTGTAATAGACCTCACAGTGAAATGCTGAATACAACAGGTGTAGTAGACCTCACAGTGAAATGCTGAATACAACAGGTGTAGTAGACCTCACAGTGAAATGCTGAATACAACAGGTGTAATAGACCTCACAGTGAAATGCTGAATACAACAGGTGTAATAGACCCTACAGTGAAATGCTGAATACAACAGGTGTAATAGACCTCACAGTGAAATGCTGAATACAACAGGTGTAGTAGACCCTACAGTGAAATGCTGAATACAACAGGTGTAATAGACCTCACAGTGAAATGCTGAATACAACAGGTGTAATAGACCTCACAGTGAAATGCTGAATACAACAGGTGTAGTAGACCTCACAGTGAAATGCTGAATACAACAGGTGTAGTAGACCTCACAGTGAAATGCTGAATACAACAGGTGTAATAGACCTCACAGTGAAATGCTGAATACAACAGGTGTAGTAGACCTTACAGTGAAATGCTGAATACAACAGGTGTAGTAGACCTCACAGTGAAATGCTGAATACAACAGGTGTAGTAGACCTTACAGTGAAATGCTGAATACAACAGGTGTAGTAGACCTCACAGTGAAATGCTGAATACAACAGGTGTAGTAGACCTCACAGTGAAATGCTGAATACAACAGGTGTAGTAGACCTCACAGTGAAATGCTGAATACAACAGGTGTAGTAGACCTCACAGTGAAATGCTGAATACAACAGGTGTAGTAGACCTCACAGTGAAATGCTGAATACAACAGGTGTAATAGACCTCACAGTGAAATGCTGAATACAACAGGTGTAGTAGACCTCACAGTGAAATGCTGAATACAACAGGTGTAATAGACCCTACAGTGAAATGCTGAATACAACAGGTGTAGTAGACCTCACAGTGAAATGCTGAATACAACAGGTGTAATAGACCTCACAGTGAAATGCTGAATACAACAGGTGTAGTAGACCTCACAGTGAAATGCTGAATACAACAGGTGTAGTAGACCTCACAGTGAAATGCCGAATACAACAGGTGTAATAGACCTCACAGTGAAATGCTGAATACAACAGGTGTAGTAGACCTTACAGTGAAATGCTGAATACAACAGGTGTAGTAGACCTCACAGTGAAATGCTGAATACAACAGGTGTAGTAGACCTCACAGTGAAATGCTGAATACAACAGGTGTAGTAGACCTCACAGTGAAATGCTGAATACAACAGGTGTAGTAGACCTCACAGTGAAATGCTGAATACAACAGGTGTAGTAGACCTCACAGTGAAATGCTGAATACAACAGGTGTAGTAGACCTTACAGTGAAATGCTGAATACAACAGGTGTAGTAGACCTCACAGTGAAATGCTGAATACAACAGGTGTAGTAGACCTCACAGTGAAATGCTGAATACAACAGGTGTAGTAGACCTCACAGTGAAATGCTGAATACAACAGGTGTAATAGACCTCACAGTGAAATGCTGAATACAACAGGTGTAGTAGACCTCACAGTGAAATGCTGAATACAACAGGTGTAGTAGACCTCACAGTGAAATGCTGAATACAACAGGTGTAATAGACCTCACAGTGAAATGCTGAATACAACAGGTGTAATAGACCCTACAGTGAAATGCTGAATACAACAGGTGTAATAGACCTCACAGTGAAATGCTGAATACAACAGGTGTAGTAGACCCTACAGTGAAATGCTGAATACAACAGGTGTAATAGACCTCACAGTGAAATGCTGAATACAACAGGTGTAGTAGACCTCACAGTGAAATGCTGAATACAACAGGTGTAATAGACCTCACAGTGAAATGCTGAATACAACAGGTGTAATAGACCCTACAGTGAAATGCTGAATACAACAGGTGTAATAGACCTCACAGTGAAATGCTGAATACAACAGGTGTAGTAGACCCTACAGTGAAATGCTGAATACAACAGGTGTAATAGACCTCACAGTGAAATGCTGAATACAACAGGTGTAATAGACCTCACAGTGAAATGCTGAATACAACAGGTGTAGTAGACCTCACAGTGAAATGCTGAATACAACAGGTGTAGTAGACCTCACAGTGAAATGCTGAATACAACAGGTGTAGTAGACCTCACAGTGAAATGCTGAATACAACAGGTGTAGTAGACCTTACAGTGAAATGCTGAATACAACAGGTGTAGTAGACCTCACAGTGAAATGCTGAATACAACAGGTGTAGTAGACCTCACAGTGAAATGCTGAATACAACAGGTGTAATAGACCTCACAGTGAAATGCTGAATACAACAGGTGTAATAGACCCTACAGTGAAATGCTGAATACAACAGGTGTAATAGACCTCACAGTGAAATGCTGAATACAACAGGTGTAATAGACCTCACAGTGAAATGCTGAATACAACAGGTGTAATAGACCTCACAGTGAAATGCTGAATACAACAGGTGTAGTAGACCTCACAGTGAAATGCTGAATACAACAGGTGTAGTAGACCTCACAGTGAAATGCTGAATACAACAGGTGTAATAGACCTCACAGTGAAATGCTGAATACAACAGGTGTAATAGACCCTACAGTGAAATGCTGAATACAACAGGTGTAATAGACCTCACAGTGAAATGCTGAATACAACAGGTGTAGTAGACCCTACAGTGAAATGCTGAATACAACAGGTGTAATAGACCTCACAGTGAAATGCTGAATACAACAGGTGTAATAGACCTCACAGTGAAATGCTGAATACAACAGGTGTAGTAGACCTCACAGTGAAATGCTGAATACAACAGGTGTAGTAGACCTCACAGTGAAATGCTGAATACAACAGGTGTAGTAGACCTCACAGTGAAATGCTGAATACAACAGGTGTAGTAGACCTTACAGTGAAATGCTGAATACAACAGGTGTAGTAGACCTCACAGTGAAATGCTGAATACAACAGGTGTAGTAGACCTCACAGTGAAATGCTGAATACAACAGGTGTAATAGACCTCACAGTGAAATGCTGAATACAACAGGTGTAATAGACCCTACAGTGAAATGCTGAATACAACAGGTGTAATAGACCTCACAGTGAAATGCTGAATACAACAGGTGTAATAGACCTCACAGTGAAATGCTTACTGACAAGCCCTACAATGTTTTAAGAAAAGAAGTGTTAAATAAAAAAGAACCAATAATTAAAAAGCAGTAAAATAACAGATGAGGCAAAATACAGAGTCAATGTGGAGGCTATATACAGGGGGTACTGATACAGAGTCAATGTGGAGGCTATATACAGGGTGTTACGGTACAGAGTCAATGTGGAGGCTATATACAGGGGGTACTGATACAGAGTCAATGTGGAGGCTATATACAGGGGGTACCGGTACAGAGTCAATGTGGAGGCTATATACAGGGGGTACTGATACAGAGTCAATGTGGAGGCTATATACAGGGGGGTACTGATACAGAGTCAATGTGGAGGCTATATACAGGGGGGTACTGATACAGAGTCAATGTGGAGGCTATATACAGGGGGGTACTGATACAGAGTCAATGTGGAGGCTATATACAGGGGGGTACTGATACAGAGTCAATGTGGAGGCTATATACAGGGGGGTACTGATACAGAGTCAATGTGGAGGCTATATACAGGGGGGTACTGATACAGAGTCAATGTGGAGGCTATATACAGGGGGGTACTGATACAGAGTCAATGTGGAGGCTATATACAGGGGGGTACTGATACAGAGTCAATGTGGAGGCTATATACAGGGGGGTACTGATACAGAGTCAATGTGGAGGCTATATACAGGGGGGTACTGATACAGAGTCAATGTGGAGGCTATATACAGGGGGGTACTGATACAGAGTCAATGTGGAGGCTATATACAGGGGGGTACTGATACAGAGTCAATGTGGAGGCTATATACAGGGGGTACTGATACAGAGTCAATGTGGAGGCTATATACAGGGTGTTACGGTACAGAGTCAATGTGGAGGCTATATACAGGGGGGTACCAGTACAGGATCAATGTGGAGGCTATATACAGGGTGTTACGGTACAGAGTCA
Organism: Oncorhynchus kisutch; assembly: GCF_002021735.2. Classification (NCBI taxonomy): domain Eukaryota; kingdom Metazoa; phylum Chordata; class Actinopteri; order Salmoniformes; family Salmonidae; genus Oncorhynchus; species Oncorhynchus kisutch. The sequence continues at coordinate 17,978,322 of NW_022261985.1, read as the reverse complement.
ATGTGGAGGCTATATACAGGGTGTTACGGTACAGAGTCAATGTGGAGGCTATATACAGGGGGTACCAGTACAGGGTCAATGTGGAGGCTATATACAGGGGGTACCGGTACAGGGTCAATGTGGAGGCTATATACAGGGGGGTACTGATACAGAGTCAATGTGGAGGCTATATACAGGGTATTACGGTACAGAGTCAATGTGGAGGCTATATACAGGGGGATACTGATACAGAGTCAATGTGGAGGCTATATACAGGGGGTACTGATACAGAGTCAATGTGGAGGCTATATACAGGGTATTACGGTACAGGGTCAATGTGGAGACTATATACAGGGTGTTACGGTACAGAGTCAATGTGGAGGCTATATACAGGGGGTACCGGTACAGGGTCAATGTGGAGGCTATATACAGGGGGTACAGAGTCAATGTGGAGACTATATACAGGGTATTACGGTACAGAGTCAATGTGGAGGCTATATACAGGGTATTACGGTACAGAGTCAATGTGGAGGCTATATACAGGGTATTACGGTACAGAGTCAATGTGGAGGCTATATACAGGGTATTACGGTACAGGGTCAATGTGGAGGCTATATACAGGGTATTATGGTACAGAGTCAATGTGGAGGCTATATGCAGGGTATTACGGTACAGAGTCAATGTGGAGATTATATACAGGGGGTACCGGTACAGAGTCAATGTGGAGGCTATATACAGGGGGTACCGGTACAGGGTCAATGTGGAGGCTATATACAGGGTATTACGGTACAGAGTCAATGTGGAGATTATATACAGGGGGTACCGGTACAGAGTCAATGTGGAGGCTATATACAGGGGGTACCGGTACAGGGTCAATGTGGAGGCTATATACAGGGTATTACGGTACAGAGTCAATGTGGAGGCTATATACAGGGGGTACCAGTACAGAGTCAATATGGAGGCTATATACAGGGTATTACGGTACAGAGTCAATGTGGAGGCTATATACAGGGGGTACCGGTACAGAGTCAATGTGGAGGCTATATACAGGGTATTACGGTACAGAGTCAATGTGGAGGCTATATACAGGGGGTACCAGTACAGAGTCAATATGGAGGCTATATACAGGGGGTACCGGTACAGGGTCAATGTGGAGGCTATATACAGGGTATTACGGTACAGAGTCAATGTGGAGGCTATATACAGGGTATTACGGTACAGAGTCAATGTGGAGATTATATACAGGGGGTACCGGTACAGAGTCAATGTGGAGGCTATATACAGGGGGTACCGGTACAGGGTCAATGTGGAGGCTATATACAGGGTATTACGGTACAGAGTCAATGTGGAGGTTATATACAGGGTATTACGGTACAGAGTCAATGTGGAGATTATATACAGGGGGTACCGGTACAGAGTAAATGTGGAGGCTATATACAGGGGGTACCGGTACAGGGTCAATGTGGAGGCTGTATACAGGGTATTACGGTACAGAGTCAATGTGGAGGCTATATACAGGGGGTACCAGTACAGAGTCAATATGGAGGCTATATACAGGGTATTACGGTACAGAGTCAATGTGGAGACTATATACAGGGGGTACCAGTACAGAGTCAATGTGAGGCTATATACAGGGGGGTACCAGTACAGAGTCAATGTGGAGACTATATACAGGGGGTACCGGTGCAGGGTAAATGTGGAGGCTATATACAGGGTATTACGGTACAGAGTCAATGTGGAGGCTATATACAGGGGGTACCGGTACAGGGTCAATGTGGAGACTATATACAGGGTATTACGGTACAGAGTCAATGTGGAGACTATATACAGGGGGTACCAGTACAGAGTCAATGTGGAGGCTATATACAGGGGGTACCAGTACAGAGTCAATGTGGAGACTATATACAGGGGGTACCGGTACAGAGTCAATGTGGAGGCTATATACAGGGGGTACCGGTACAGAGTCAATGTGGAGACTATATACAGGGTATTACGGTACAGAGTCAATGTGGAGGCTATATACAGGGGGTAACAGTACAGAGTCAATGTGGAGGCTATACACAGGGGGTACCAGTACAGAGTCAATGTGGAGGCTATATACAGGGGGTACCGGTACAGAGTCAATGTGGAGGCTATATACAGGGGGTACCGGTACAGAGTCAATGTGGAGGCTATATACAGGGGGTACCGGTACAGAGTCAATGTGGAGGCTATATACAGGGGTACCGGTACAGAGTCAATGTGGAGGCTATATACAGGGGGTACCAGTACAGAGTCAATGTGAGACTATATACAGAGTTTACGGTACAGAGTCAATGTGGAGACTATATACAGGGGGTACCGGTACAGAGTCAATGTGGAGACTATATACAGGGGGTACCGGTACAGAGTCAATGTGGAGACTATATACAGGGGGTACCGGTACAGAGTCAATGTGGAGACTATATACAGGGGGTACCAGTACAGAGTCAATGTGGAGGCTATATACAGGGGGTACCAGTACTGAGTCAATGTGGAGGCTATATACAGGGTGTTACGGTACAGAGTCAATGTGGAGGCTATATACAGGGTGTTACGGTACAGAGTCAATGTGGTTGTTATCCTGGCACCACACTGCCAGGTCTCTGACCTCCTCCCTATAGGCTGTCTCGTCATTGTCGGTGATCAAGCCTACCACTGTTGTGTCACAAGCACACTTAACGATGGTGTTGAATTCGTACCTGGCAGTGCAGTCATGAGTGAACAGGGAGTACATGAGGGGACTGAGCATGTACCCCTGAGAGGCCCCTGTGTTGAGGATCAGCGTGGCGGATGTGTTGTTACCTACCCTAACAACCTGGGTGGAGGCCCGTCAGGAAGTCCAGGATCCAGTTGCAGAGGGAGGTGTTTAGTCCCAGAGTCCTTAGCTTAGTGACGAGCTTTGAGGGCACCATGGTGTTGAATGCTGAGCTGTAGTTAATGAATAGCATTCTCACATAGGTGTTCCTTTTGTCCAGGTGGGAAAGGGCCGTGTGGAGTGCAATAGAGACTGCATCATCTGTGGATCTGTCGGGGTGGTATGCAAATTGGAGTGGGTCTAGGGTGCCTGGAATAATGGTGTTGATGTGAGCCATGACCAGCCTTTCAAAGCACTTCATGGCTACAGATGTGAGTGCTACGGGTCAGTAGTCATTTAGACAGGTTACCTTAGTGTTCTTGGGCACAGGGACTATGGTGGTCTGCTTAAAATATGTTGTTATTAGACTCCGACAGGGAGAGGTTCAAAATGTCAATGAAGACACTTGCCAGTTGGTCAGCACATGCTCAGAGTACACGTCCTGGTAAGCCGTCTGGCCCTGCGGCCTACGTGTTTCAGTGTTATTTGCCTCGAACCGAGCATAGAAGTTATTTATCTCGTCTGGTAGGCTCGTGTCACTGGGCAGCTCTCGGCTGTGCTTCCCTTTGTAGTCTGTAATAGTTTGCAAGCACTGCCACATCTGATGAGCATCGAAGCCGGTGTAGTACGATTCAATCATAGTCCTGTATTGACAAGGTGTTCGATGGTTCGTCTGAGGACATAGCAGGATTTATTATAAGCTTCCGGGTTAGAGTCACGCCCCTTTAAAGCGGCAGCTCTACCCTTTAGCTCAGTATGGATGTTGCTTGTTCTCCATGGCTTCTGGTTGGGGTATATACGTATGGTCACTGTGGGGAAGGCGTCATCGATGCACTTATTGATGAAGCCAGTGACTGATGTGATGTACTCCTCACTGCCATCGGAAGAATCCCGGGACATATTCCAGTCTGCTAGCAAAACAGTCCTGTAGTTTAGCATCTGCTTCATCTGACTGCTTTCATATTGACAGAATCAGGATGGAATTATGGTCAGATTTGCCAAATGGAGTGTGAGGGAGAGCTTTGTATGCATCTCTGTGTGTAGAGTAAAGGTGGTCCAGAGTTTTCTTTCCCTCTTTCCCTTGCACATTTAACATGCTGATAGAAATGAGGTAAAACGGATTCAAGTTTCCTTTCATTAAAGTCCGCGGCCACTAGGTGTCCCCCTCTGGATAAGTGTTTTCCTGCTTATGACCGTATTTAGCTCATTGGTCTTGGTGGCAGCATCGGTTTGTGGTGATAAATAGACGGCTACAGATAATATAGATAAACTCACTTGGTAAATAATGTGGTCTACAGCTTATCATCAGGAACTCTACCTCAGGCGAGCAAAACCTCAAGACCCTCCTTAGATTTCGTGCACCAGCAGTTGTTTACAAATATACATAGACCTCCGCCCCGTGTCTTACCAGAGGCCGGTGGTCTAACCTGCCGATAGAGTAACCTGCCAGCTGTATGTTATTAATTTCGTCGTTTAGCCATGACTCGGTGAAACATAAGATATTCCAGTTTTTAATGTCCTGTTGCTAGGATAAACGTGATCGTAGTTCGTCTATTTTATTTTCCCTTGATTGTACGTTGGCTAATACGACCGATGGTAAAGGGAGATTAACCGCTCGCCGTTGGATCCTTACAAGGCACCCAGACCTTCGTCCCCGATATCTCCGTCTCTTTCTCCTGCGAATGATGGGGATGGGGGGCCATGTCGGGCGTCTGAAGTAAATCCTACCCGTCCAACTCGTTAAAGAAAAAGGTTTCCTCCAGTACGGGTTGAGTAATCACTGTCCTGATATCTAGAAGCTCTTTTCAGTCATAAGACACGGTGGCAGAAACATTATGTTCAAGCTAAGTTACAAATAACGCTAAAAACACGCACAATGGCACAGTTGGTTAGGAGATCGTAAAACGGCAGCCATCTCCTCCGGTGCTAAACTTTTGAGTATTACAAATAGAAGTGAATTTGAATTTGGTCCTCTAAATTGGGGGGGGGGGGAGGAACTATGTACAAAAAGTGGTGTAATTTCTAAACGATTCCCGATATGCACCCGATATGGATGAAAATACCCTCAAATTAGAGCTTGATATCTACACTTTAACCTCGTAGTAAATGTATAATTTAAAATCCAAAGTGCTGGAGTACAGAGCCAAATAACAATAATAAATCACTGTCCCAATACTTTTGGAGAGCTCTGTATTATTGAATGAGTGTGTGTCTGTTCTATTTTTGACATGGTCAGTATTGTGATAACCAAACATGGAGGCAGCCAGAGGATCATTGAGGTGATGTCTTTTTCAGGGAATCAGATCTGTGTGTGTGTGTGTGAGGGGGGACTCCCAGGGAGAGGCTCCCAGGGAGAGGCAGGGGCCTGAGGGCAGATAGAGTGTAGGGTGGCTGGGTGAATCGGAGCCAGTCTCACACATTCCTGCTCCATGCCTGTATATGGCCATACACCAGGACCAGTCTGTCTCTATGATGTTTTCCTAATTCAATACAGCCAATCAAACGTTTAGAGGAAATTCAAGTTGGCTTTGATGTCCATTCTGACAAAAATATTTTCTCTGTTTTCATCCGTCTGTCTGACCTGCCGTAGTATCGTAGTATCTCTAGCGACTCTAGTTGTTTCATAGTAGAATACCAGTTTCTAATAGAAACATTAAACTGACTGTTATTGTGCTTTATGGTCCTCTAGCCCGGTCCCCTAGCCACGGTCCCCTAGCGAGGTCCTCTAGCCGAGGTCCTCCAGCAAAGGTGCCCTAGCCACGGTGCCCTAGCCACGGTCCCCTAGCCACGGTCCCCTAGCCACGGTCCCCTAGCCACGGTCCCCTAGCCACGGTCCTCTAGCCGAGATCCTCTAGCCGAGGTCCTCTAGCCGAGGTCCTCTAGCCGAGGTCCTCTTGCCATGGTTCTCATTAATAACATGGTTGTATAGAGGGGTACTGAGGGGCATCATTAATAGCATGGTTGTATAGAGGATATAACATGGTTGTATAGAGGGGTACTGAGGGGAATCATTAATAGCATGGTTGTATAGAGGGGGTACTGGAGGGGAATCATTAATAACATGGTTGTATAGAGGGGTACTGAGGGGCATCATTAATAACATGGTTGTATAGAGGATAGAGGGGTACTGAGGGGCATCATTAATAACATGGTTGTATAGAGGGGTACTGAGGGGCATCATTAATAACATGATTGGATAGAGGGGTACTGAGGGGAATCATTAATAACATGGTTGGATAGAGGGGTACTGAGGGGAATCATTAATACATGGTTGTATAGAGGGGTACTGAGGGGAATCATTAATAACATGGTTGTATAGAGGGGGTACTGAGGGGAATTATTAATAACATGGTTGTATAGAGGGGTACTATTAATAACATGTTGTATAGAGGGGTACTGAGGGGCATCATTAATAACATGGTTGTATAGAGGGGGTACTGATGGGCATCATTAATAACATGGTTGTATACAGGGTCTGAGGGGAATCATAATAACATGGTTGTATAGAGGGGTACTGAGGGGCATCATTAATACATGGTTGTATAGAGGGGTACTGAGGGGATCATTAATAACATGGTTGTATAGAGGGGTATGAGGGGCATCACTAATAACATGGTTGTATAGAGGGTACTGAGGGGAATCATTAATAACATGGTTGTGTAGAGGATAGAGGGGGTACTGAGGGGAATCATTAATAACATGGTTGTATAGAGGGGGTACGGAGGGGCATCATTAATAACATGGTTGTATAGAGGGGTACTGAGGGGAATCATTAATAACATGGTTGTATAGAGGGGTACTGAGGGGCATCATTAATAACATGGTTGTATAGAGGGGTACTGAGGGGAATCATTAATAACATGGTTGGATAGAGGGGTACTGAGGGGCATCATTAATAACATGGTTGGATAGAGGGGTACTGAGGGGCATCATTAATAACATGGTTGGATAGAGGGGTACTGAGGGGCATCATTAATAACATGGTTGGATAGAGGGGTACTGAGGGGCATCATTAATAACATGGTTGTATAGAGGGGTACTGAGGGGCATCATTAATAACATGGTTGTATAGAGGGGTACTGAGGGGAATCATTAATAACATGGTTGGATAGAGGGGTACTGAGGGGAATCATAATAACATGGTTGGATGAGGGGTACTGAGGGGAATCATTAATAACATGGTTGTATAGAGGGGTACTGAGGGGAATCATTAATAACATGGTTGGATAGAGGGGTACTGAGGGCATCATTAATAACATGGTTGGATAGAGGGGTGGGGATGAGGGCATCATTAATAACATTGTTGTATAGAGGGGTACTGAGGGGAAATGGTTAAGGGGTACAGTGGTTTTAGATAGAGGGGTACTGAGGGGGAATCATAATAACATGGTTGTATAGGGGGTACTGAGGGGAATCATTAATAACATGGTTGTATAGAGGGGTACTGAGGGGCATCATTAATAACATGGTTGTATAGGGGGTACTGAGGGGAATCATTAATAACATGGTTGTAGAGGATAGAGGGGGGTAGCGGATAGAGGGGTACTGAGGGCATCATTAATAACATGGTGGTAGAGGGGTACTGAGGGGAATCATTAATAACATGTTGTATAGAGGTGGGGTACTGAGGGGCATCACTAATACATGGTTGTATAGAGGGCAGGTCACGGGGAAGTATTATAAAATGGTTGGATGAGTAGAGGATAGAGGGGTGAGAGACTAGGGAATACAATAAGAGGGTATGGAAATGGGTGTCTGTAGGGGAATCATAAGGTGGATGAAGAAGAGAGGGTAGAGGGGGTACTGAGGGGCATCATTAATAACATGGTTGGATAGAGGGGTACTGAGGGGAATCATTAATAACATGGTTGTGTAGAGGATAGAGGGTACTGAGGGGCATCATTAATAACATGGTTGGATAGAGGGGTACTGAGGGGCATCATTAATAACATGGTTAGATAGAGGTGTCCTGAGGGGAATCATTAATAACATGGTTGTATAGAGGGGTACTGAGGGGATCATTAATAACATGGTTGTATAGAGGGGTACTGAGGGGCATCATTAATAACATGGTTGTATAGGGGGGTACTGAGGGGAATCATTAATAACATGGTTGGATAGAGGGGTACTGAGGGCATCATTAATAACATGGTTGGATAGAGGGGGGTACTGAGGGGCATCATTAATAACATGGTTGGATAGAGGGGTACTGAGGGGCATCATTAATAACATGGTTGTATAGAGGATAGAGGGGTACTGAGGGGCATCATTAATAACATGGTTGTATAGAGGGGTACTGAGGGGAATCATTAATAACATGGTTGGATAGAGGGGTACTGAGGGAATCATTAATAACATGGTTGGATAGAGGGGTACTGAGGGGAATCATTAATAACATGGTTGTATAGAGGGGTACTGAGGGGAATCATTAATAACATGGTTGGATAGAGGGGTACTGAGGGGCATCATTAATAACATGGTTGGATAGAGGGGTACTGAGGGGCATCATTAATAACATTGTTGTATAGAGGGGTACTGAGGGGAATCATTAATAACATGGTTGTATAGAGGGGTACTGAGGGGATCATTTAACATGGTTGTATAGAGTAGGATAGAGGGGTACTGAGGGGCATCATTAATAACATGGTTGGATAGAGGGTACTGAGGGCACTTACCCTACAGACTGACCACTCCAGTATGGCTCTGTTCCCTAGACTACAGTCTGACCACCTCCATTATGGCTCTTCCCTAGACTACAGTCTGACCACTCCATTATGGCTCTGTCCCTAGACTACAGTCTGACCACCTCCATTATGGCTCTGTTCCCTAGACTACAGTCTGACACCTCCATTATGGCTCTGTCCCCTAGACTACAGTCTGACCACCTCCATTATGCCTCTGTTCCCTAGACTACAGTCTGACCACCTCCATTATGGCTCTGTTCCTAGACTACAGTCTGACCTCCATTATGGCTCTGTCCCTAGACTACAGTCTGACCACCTCCATTATGACTCTTTCCCCTAGACTACAGTCTGACCACTCCATTATGGCTCTGTTCCCTAGACTACAGTCTGACCACCTCCATTATGGCTCTGTCCCTAGACTACAGTCTGACCACCTCCATTATGGCTCTGTTCCCTAGACTACAGTCTGACCTCCATTATGGCTCTGTCCCTAGACTACAGTCTGACCACCTCCATTATGGCTCTGTCCCCTAGACTACAGTCTGACCTCCATTATGGCTCTGTTCCTAGACTACAGTCTGACCACCTCCATTATGGCTCTTTCCCTAGACTACAGTCTGACCACCTCCATTATGGCTCTGTCCTAGACTACAGTCTGACCACCTCCATTATGACTCTGTTCCCTAGACTACAGTCTGACCACTCCATTATGGCTCTGTCCCTAGACTTACAGTCTGACCACCTCCATTATGGCTCTGTCCCTAGACTACAGTCTGACCACTCCATTATGGCTCTGTCCCTAGACTACAGTCTGACCACCTCCATTATGACTCTGTCCCCTAGACCAGTCTGACCACCTCCATTATGACTCTGTCCCTAGACTACAGTCTGACCACCTCCATTATGGCTCTGTCCCTAGACTACAGTCTGACCACTCCATTATGACTCTGTCCCTAGACTACAGTCTGACCATCTCCATTATGGCTCTGTCCCTAGACTACAGTCTGACCACCTCCATTATGACTCTGTTCCCTAGACTACAGTCTGACCACCTCCATTATGGCTCTGTCCCTAGACTACAGTCTGACCACTTCCATTATGGCTCTGTCCCTAGACTACAGTCTGACCACTTCATTATGGCTCTGTCCCTAGACTACAGTCTGACCACCTCCATTATGACTCTGTCCCCTAGACCACAGTCTGACCACCTCCATTATGGCTCTGTCCCCTAGACTACAGTCTGACCACCTCCATTATGACTCTGTTCCCTAGACTACAGTCTGACCACCTCCATTATGGCTCTGTTCCTAGACTACAGTCTGACCACTTCCATTATGGCTCTGTCCCTAGACTACAGTCTGACCACCTCCATTATGGCTCTGTTCCTAGACTACAGTCTGACCAACTCCATTATGGCTCTGTTCCCTAGACTACAGTCTGACCTCCATTATGACTCTGTCCCTAGACTACAGTCTGACCACCTCCATTATGGCTCTTCCCCAGATACAGTCTGACCACCTTCATTATGGCTCTGTCCCCTAGACTACAGTCTGACCACTCCATTATGGCTCTGTCCCTAGACTACAGTCTGACACCTCCATTATGGCTCTGTTCCCTAGACTACAGTCTGACACCTCCATTATGACTCTGTCCCTAGACTACAGTCTGACCACTCCATTATGCCTCTGTTCCCTGACTACAGTCTGACCATTCATTATGGCTCTGTTCCCTAGACTACAGTCTGAAACTCCATATGGCCTGTCAACTAGACTACAGTCTGACCACCCTCCATAATGGAGGTGGTCAGACTGGGTCTAGGGGACAGAGTCATAATGGAGGTGGTCAGACTGTAGTCTAGGTGACAGAGCCATATGGAGGTCAGACTGTAGTCAGGGACAGAGCCATAATGGAAGTGGCAGACTGTAGTCTAGGGACAGAGGCATAATGGAGGTGGTCAGACTGTAGTCTAGGGGACAGAGCCATAATGGAGGTGGTCAGACTGTAGTCTAGGGAACAGAGCCATAATGGAGGTGGTCAGACTGTAGTCTAGGGACAGAGCCATAATGGAGGTGGTCAGACTGTAGTCTAGGGGACAGAGCCATAATGGAAGTGGTCAGACTGTAGTCTAGGGGAAGAGCCATAATGGAGGTGGTCAGACTGTAGTCTAGGGAAGAGTCATAATGGAGGTCAGACTGTAGTCTAGGGAACAGAGCCATAATGGAGTTGGTCAGACTGTAGTCTAGGGAACAGAGCCATAATGGAGGTGGTCAGACTGTAGTCTAGGGGACAGAGTCATAATGGAGGTGGTCAGACTGTAGTCTAGGGAACAGAGCCATAATGGAGGTGGTCAGACTGTAGTCTAGGGAGAGTCATAATGGAGGTGGTCAGACTGTAGTCTAGGGAACAGAGCCATAATGGAGGTGGTCAGACTGTGGTCTAGGGGACAGAGCCATAATGGAGGTGGTCAGACTGTAGTCTAGGGGACAGAGCCATAATGGAAGTGGTCAGACTGTAGTCTAGGGAACAGAGCATAATGGAAGTGGTCAGACTGTAGTCTAGGGAACAGAGCATAATGGAGGTGGTCAGACTGTAGTCTAGGGAACAGAGTCATAATGGAGGTGGTCAGACTGTAGTCTAGGGGACAGAGCCATAATGGAGTGGTCAGACTGTAGTCTAGGGGACAGAGCATAATGGAGAGGTCAGACTGTAGTCTAGGGAACAGAGCATAATGGAGGTGGTCAGACTGTAGTCTAGGGACAGAGTCATAATGGAGGTGGTCAGACTGTAGTCTAGGGGAAAGAGCATAATGGAGGTGGTCAGACTGTAGTCTAGGGAACAGAGTCATAATGGAGTGGTCAGACTGTAGTCTAGGGAACAGAGCCATAATGGAGGTGGTCAGACTGTAGTCTAGGGGACAGAGCATAATGGAG